>NC_034413.1:28050934-28350934 GCF_002078875.1 Numida meleagris
TGTGTGGAGGAAACGGACCTGGGGGTGTTGGTCGATGCTCGGCTGAGCATGAGCCAGCAGTGTGCCCAGGTGGCCAAGAAGGCCAATGGCATCCTGGCTTGTCTCAGAAATAGTGTTGCCAGTAGGAGTAGGGAAGTCATTGTCTCTCTGTACTCAGCCCTGGTGAGGCCCCACCTCAAGTACTGTGTCCAGTTTTTGGCTCCTCACCACAAGAAAGACAATGAGGCCCTGGAGAGTGTTCAGAGGAGGGCAACGAAGCTGGTGAGGGGTCTGGAGCACAGGGCTTATGAGGAGCAGCTGAGGGAGCTGGGATTGTTCAGTCTGGAGAAGAGGAGGCTCAGGGGAGACCTTATCACTCTCTAGAACTACCTGAAGGGAGGTTGTAGTGAACTGGGGGTCAGCCTCTTCTCTCTTGTAATTAGTGACAGGATGAGGGGGAATAGCCTCAAGTTGTGCCAGGGGAGATTTAGGCTGGACATTAGGAAATACTACTTTCCTCAAAAGAGTGGTCAGGTGCTGGAATGGGCTGCCCAGGGAGGTGGTTGAGTCCATCCCTGGAGGTGTTCAAGAAACATTTAGATGTTGTGTTGAGAGACATGGTTTAGTGGGGTTATTGGTGGTAGGTGGATGGTTGGACTTGATGACCTTGTAGGTCTTTTCCAGCCTAGCTAATTCTATGATTCTATGATTAACACATACAGGCTCAGCAGAGTTTGTTGAAGCTAAACATGTCACAGACAACGCTCACATGTTTTTCTCTATTAGATTAGTTGGCAGGTAACATATAGTTCTTTTACTTACATCAAGAAAGGCATCTTGAAATGAGCATAGGAGAAGAAAATATGAGAGCATATAAGGGATTCGTCACGAAAGCCAAATCCTCAATAAACTTGGGCACAACATACAGATCTGAATCATTTCTTTAAGGGCCTTTGGAGTATTTCTGCTTTCCACAACTCATCAGAGATGAGTACCAGAGGCCTGATGAAACCTTGAGAGGAGCAACATCAGTGAGATGAAAGAGGGAAACCACCAAAACTGTTCCTCTGGATGCCACAATCCAACAACATCCCACAGGTACCTGCAGGACAGGTGCATACAATAAGCTGGAACCAGTGACAAGCTGTTGGATCACAGCTACACAAATCCATACAGCACAAGAAAACCATTGTATGTATTCACCAGCCTACACCCTCTACCTCTTTCACACAACTCATGTAACAGATTTTTGTAGTCTTCTAAAACACAAAAGCCTCCGCATCAGTTTCATGTATCGACAACAAAACAGGTAAGAACACCAGATCCACTGATCTCAGCTGAGCTTTCTGTGAGGTGCTTGCTAAGCAATCTCTTGATTTTCATCTCTGAAAATTTTCATCTGTACAAAATCAGCCTAAAATGAAGCATACAAAACACAGGCGGAAATAGCCGGGAAAAACTGTAAGGGGCAAAGGTACGTTTTCATCTCTCTTTTTTTCTTTTTACTTTCAAATAGCTTTCTGGATCAGCACATAATCAACGAATTCCTGGCTCTCTTCAGATATATGTCACTCAATCAACAGACACATCTGGAGCTTTGTTTTAAGATTCGTGTAAGTTTTCGTTTTGCTGAGATCCTGTGTGGTTTTCCTCTCATTTCTCTTCTGTATCAGTCCTTTTATTTACTTTTCTTTGCTACCTACAGACCAGAAAAACAGAAACCAAATGTATTGATTTTCTTCTGGAAGAAGATGAGCTATTAAAGCCTCTGGCACTCTGAAGAACAAAGCATTTGTGTGAAAACTCTGTCCCCCAGAAGTCTGCCTCTATAAAAGCATCGACAAATAATCAGGTTCCTGCAACTCTTGAAACTTACTCTTTGACTTTCAGCCTGAATAATTTATTATTTGTTTGAGCTTCTGCTGGAATGAAGTATGCACAACGCTGATGGAGCTAGGATGCTACAATGAACACATGCAAACTGCAGTTTGCATCCCTAGATAATTATCAATTTTGTAAGGCCCACATATGGAAGAAGACTGATGTAATGAATCAATCTCCACTGCTGCTTAAAATGAGCAGAAAAGACAGAACAATTAATGCTGTGTCTACGACTCTCTTCAAATGAAAACAAACAAGAACCCTTCCACTCAAAGCTTGGAGTAGTAGGCCCTGGCCAACAGATCTGGAAGAGGATTGCTCATCTTCAAGTACAAAGGAAAGGACTGTGCTTGTGGATGTCTCTGCTTTTCTTGTGTACTACTGTTGGTCCCTGGAAGAAGAGAAACTACTTCTGATAAGTTCTTTGCAATACCAGGCAAAGCGTCATTTGGAATATCATTAATCAAATACAGAAGAAAGTTGACTCACCCAAATCAGTGATGAGAATCCTCTAGCTACAGAACACTCCTTCTCAGAAAGGGGCCTTTGCCCAGGAAACGTTCTCCTTTTTGGATGCTAGCCCTTAAATTAAGTTGGGGAGGGTGGACCATGGTTCCAGCCCTTCCAGTCATGTGAGAAGCACAGGTGAATTGCTTCCATGAGTGTTTCCTGGGTGAGCCACTCCCTTCACCAGATGCTCAATCATCAGTTGAGGCTGTAACGTACCTACAACAACTAACACTTCACACCTTCAGACATTTCTTTCCTTACCTGGAAAGAATGGCAACATCAGGTAACCATATGAAGGCAGGGACAAGTGGCATACAACAGCAGCATTCGCTGAGCTCTGTCAGTCCCAAGTACTGCACTACTAAAGACCTATTACAGCCCTAGCTGAAATGTTGAACAATTTTAAAACTTGTCAAAGCTCCACTTGCCTTCAGGTGGTGTTTTAGCAATTCATCTCTCTTGCCCTGTGTCTTTAGAGTCCAGAGATAAGACCAACTCTCTGCCAGGCATGGAATCCAATGGTCATTTTTCCTGCAAGGAAAGGAAAGAAAGAAGAAAAGAAAACAGTGGTGCTCTGCCAGCTCCTTGCCCACAGGGCTCTACAGAGCTGGGATGTGTCCTCTCTCATCCACATTTTCTGCTAGACTCTGCCTCTGCTGCAAGGTAATAGGAGCCCACATGGAAGGGTGAGCACAGAAACACAAATCTACAGAAGGCAAAACGGGTTAAGCCCTTTATCTCTTCAATGTGATTCTCAGGATGAGAAACCTGATCAAGCCTCCCACTATAGGGAAGGAAGAACATCTGACAAAGAAGCTCCAGAACAGAGTAGATTCTCCCTGTAAGATCTGTGTTTCTAATCATGCTAAGATGTCAGATAACAGCAAGTCCTCCAAGGAGGCCTAAACCCTTTACTAAGAGGTAAATATGTTGAGATGTGATGAAAACAATCCCACAAGAAAACATTAGATACAGAAGACTGATTTTTATAGGATATTTGTACCATATGAATTAAAGGCAATCCATCAAGACTCTCTTATGATGCAAATAGCAGGCAGCAGGGGTACTAAACTTATCAATTGAGGATAATCATGCCATTTGAAGCATTCTCAATTGCTCTGAACAGGGATGCTGAGGTACCAAAAATCTGTCAGCCCATCAGAAACATTTATATACAGGCCTGGGAGCTTAGCCACTAATAGGTGTGGGGGATTTGACACTGAAAGTCTTTTCTCCTTGGGAACATGCATCCTCTGAGAGAAGATGAGCACTTGCTGAGGCACAGCTTGTTCACAGGTAAAAACAGAGTGCCTCCCCTTGCTGTTTGGCAGAGTGTTGACAGATGATTAAATGAGGAATAGCCTCAGCCTCTCAGTGGAGGGACGTGCCAGTTTCAACAGACTTGTTCCTAAATTAGTCAGGATTAATAGGGAGAGAACATGAGAGGTCTACAGCCCTCCAAAGCATCCCACTTCGCTTAGGTCACTTTATCAGAACTGGCCTAAATATCTGTCAGTCTCTTGAATGACAATATAGCTGTGACCCTTCTCCCTCCTAATTTCTGAACTTCTCCTTCTGAAATGATCTGCTAAAAAGTTTCTGAAGTACATGATGCATACATTATATAATGAAGTCTTGATAATCCCAAGGTCTAAAACACTGCATTAAAGGATAATGAAAATAAAATTTCCAAGCGCAAAAAATTCATCGTGGAAGCCCACAATCTTTTTAAGAAATGACATTGTGAAGGAATATGAGAGAGACTGACTACATTGAGATCCCCATGACTAATTACTATCAATATTTGCATTATTTCTTTAATGGCATCTCCTACACATGGACAGGGACCTCTTTTGCTAACTATTAATATATTAATTCTGAAGCATACTTGTGCAGTGTTTGATCGCCATTGTCATTAAAACAAGGCACCCTGTAGTCTAGCTAACAGACCAAGCTTCTCCTTGTTAACTGTAATTGGCATGCCAGGGATATCTCTCTGCTCTCCAGGAGGTCAGTGGTGCGTCTTACTACTAAACCAAGTACTGCAGCATGGCATTTAAAAGGCAGTAACAACTACATGGAGTAAGAAATCTCTGTGATATTTCTAATGGAAAAATATTGGTGGTTCACACTTTTTCAGTTTTCCAGGTATCACTGCCAATGGCCTTGCTGCCTTTCTTACACTTGCTTTAAATAAGAAATAATTCCTCTGAATTTGGTAGAATTACATAGCTATAAAACTTTCAAAAGGAGAGATCCTATCATGTATAACAAGAAGGCAGATACTGCTTTGTGCTTATGACAAAAACTAAGACTAAAACTATTTTCAGACCCCGTCAAAAGAAGAAAAGAGAAAAGTTTGATTTATCTTGCTATTGAATGACAACATATTCCTTATGTCTGCAGTCAGATACTTCAGGTAACTGGCTAGTACCACATCTGTATGTGCTGTGTATACATGAACTGCATATTCATGTAAATGGGCTATACTGTACCTTTGTGTGGCTGTACTCAGAAGCTTTATTGTGGCTAACACTCACATGGTGACAACATAAATCAGGTTGTTCTACTGTGTTAACGGATTGAGATCCCTCCTGAGCGTATATATTTGCATTCATCTTTCTTTCACTGTTCTTACTCATGTTTGCAGATGAATGTGTGTGAAGAGGGGTGATGGAAAAGATACAATATTCTAAAATTTCCACCCTTAAGCTCTGAAGAAAGAAAGTAACATGGATATGTGTGCTATGAATTGCTTATAAAAGCAAGAAATATCTGGTGCAGCCACATTTTGGCAGGTGGTAACTGAAATTATGCATCAGCTCAGCACTGTTTTGGCCTCTAGAAAATTCATCGAAGGTGCCATTATGGTCTTCTGGTAAAGACTGACTCTACAAAGAAAGCTGGCAAAAAAAAAATCAGTTTCTAAATCTGACCTCTAGCCTATGCTAGACTGAGAAAACAAGCATTGTTTTTATAACTAATTTATTTAAGCCTCCCTTCAGAACTACCCCAGCCCCACCAGCTCAGTCACCCCAGAGAAGCCAAACTTTATTCCAAAAAGTAGAGCAGCCATGGCACCAAGTGAACTACCAACATATTTCAGGCTTTCCTGCTGTTTTCGCCAGGAGAAAAAAAAATAACAATATGTTCAGTTTCATCTGCTCTTCTTTGTGCACATGTTTATTTCTACCATGCAATACAACATCAGGGCAGTTAAGAAAGCTGCAATGGAGATATCTTTGAAAAAGTGTTCAATTAGTGAACAAAGTAAATGTAGGTGGCTATTTAAAACCTGAGACCCAAACATCCTGTGCATTGATCTTTCCCTATAACCAATGGCAAGAAATAACATCAGAAACCAGATAACAAAACTAACACACAAAATGAGTGCTCTCTGCTATTTTACGGTATCACCTACAGATCATAAAGTCCCTCATTCAAAACATGTTACAGGCTGAGCCCACTCTGGGAAGCTGTCATCAGGAAGAACAAAAAAGCAGCAGGTAACACAAAGTGAATTTTTCTTGAGTAGAAAGTCTTTCATGAAGCATCAGAAGTGATGAAAAAAGCTATAGAAAGACTTTCCTGTTTTTTAACCTTAATCTCTCCTGATGCCTTATAACAACATCATATCAGTGTTTGAATATGAGAGCAGCTTAGTCACATATCAACTGCTCATTATGCTGTGTGTATAATTTTAGCTGCAGGTAAAGAGCAGACTACTTAGAGCTTCTGATCCACAGTACCAGGAGATTCTGCTAAAGCACATCTTCAGGAGAGTTCTCTAACAAGCAAATAACCCTAGATTGTTCACACTTGAGCATTTCCCCCATTTCCTGAATATAGACCATGTTAGAGATATTAGTGCTGCCAAGACTCTGAAAAGTAATAGTAATTGGGTTTGACTATAAGGGCACCCACCACTGAGACAGCAGCATTACAGACTTCAGAAAACATGGCAGACATGTAAAGCAGTATTAACCTAATTATCAAGATCTTTGTTGACTTTCTTTTCCTATATAGTTTGTCTTTCTAATTACAGCTACAAATATATAACCTAGATGAACTAATTCCCATGTATATTCACCAGACACTGAAAGGTCTCCCATGCAATTCCAGATGCAGTCAGCTGGTGATTGCAAAAGTCCTCTTTGGAGAATTGCCCTTGACTGTAAACATATATTAATTAAATCCAAAGGAACTTTTGGGAGGCATTTCATTCTCCAGAGGCAACGTAACATCATCTAGCGTGTGGGGATCATTACTCCCCCACTGTCACTTGGTGTGCATAACACAACTCTGGGCAGCATTTAAGAGTGGACCTGGCTGCATATTGCATATCCATTTGCACCTAGGAAACATATGGAAGTCTTATCTATTTTTCCAACATATTGCACCTGCCATGACCTGCTCAAAATGCAGAGCAAAAGGGAGTCTGGCCTCTTCTTTGGAATTTGTTACCCTTTCAAATGAAAGGGACTACAAAGTGTTCACTGACGTCAAGCCCCCTTCTGCCACTTCCACAACAGTGGGTGGCATTTTTTACACATCATCTGACATCTCCTGCATCTCCTGAAAAAAAACCTGCTTATTTTAAAATAAAGTCTGCTCAGTCTGAAGGGTGATTTGGGACTGAGGAGGGTGTTTGTCTCTATTTTTTCTTGTTTGTTTGCCATTCTTTACTGCACATATTTGCATAAAAGAAGCAATGTTGTATCATCTTCTCCCAGAGCTTATTCCCCATTTGAATCCTGTTGATGACAGCTTAATCATTTCCACAGCAACAGAGTTCATGACATCAAGTAGGGTATAAGCAGCAGGAGATAATAATTTCTCTGGAAACAGAGATCCTCTCCCATATACATAATTACTATGAAAAACAAGAGAGAAACAGAAATACAGAAAACATCTATCTGCCATAAAAACGTGACTGCTCTAACATGGAATGACAATCATTCTTTTCTTTCATTGTTTGTCTTCTGCTTCTTAACAGCATAAAATTATCTTCTATTACATGGTTTAAAACAGCATTAGAGACAAATCTAGCACACCCCTGGTCAGAGCCCATCAGGCAGTTTTATATGGAGTTCCTCTACCAGTCAGCCCATGGTTTAGATGTTTGCAAAGGAACTATCTTGGCCTGTTTGGCTTCAGCAACTTTTGCTCTGTTCAGTCTAAATCAGCAAAATAGCTAAACTCATGAACCTAAGGCCTTGCTGTCATTAATTCCAGGTACTTTTCCTTTGACAACATTGCTTTGTGTGATAAAACAAAATCCAAACTCGTGTCCTTATGAGGCAGACACTTTTTACGTAACCTTTCTGAATGAGTACCTCAAAATCTAACCTTGCTATCCCTTCAGGAGATGAGTAATGTGCTGCAACACAGCAGATAGCAAACAGACCTGAACTGTTATCTAGACAGCATGTATCAAAGCATCAGTGCCTAGGAAAAGCAGATTCTTCTGCACCTCTGCCTGCAGTGCTGTGCCATCCAGCATGATGGCTGCCTCTTTACTGCTTGTTTTGCATTGTGCAGCTCTCTGCAGAAATCTTTTCTGCAGGTTTTGAGGAGAATACTCTAAAGCATAGCCTTATTCCTGCCTAACTGCAGAAGTTTTCTATCATTCTTTGTCTTGGTCTTACTCCAGACATACTCTTCACTGCCAGGAATGAAGAGCTGTCTGTGCATGGCTACCTGCAGGTAACACCAGCCTACACAGTGATGGAGAGGCCAACATTCCCCTAAGTGCCTACATTCATGCATCTGATTATGCAGAAATCTTGATTTAAAGGCCAAATGTGCTGGGTCACCACTAACTATGCAAGCCAAAATGACCATGGGTGGGGAGGACAACTGGAAGATTCCAAGCTGTACAGGGAGATGGAAATAGCTGTATTTTTTTTTCAGCATTTTGGGACAGATTGCAGATGATTGCTTAGTTCAGGAAGACCAACTGCATGCAACTCAGAATAATCTCACCTGTTGCCATGCCAAGCTACACCATGGCTCAGGGCCATGTGGAGTCTTTGGTATGCCACAGTAGGCTCAGTGACAGGCATATGCTCATGCCAGACTGAATAGATAACATCAAAGCTGCAGGCAATAAATTTGCAGTGGAAACTAATACCTGAAACAAGAATAAACTAAGTAAAGCTGCTGGCAGAATAGGTTATTGATCACTCTGCCTTGCATTTGAAAATTAATGCTACAGAGGGACAGAAAGCACCTCCACTCCCTCTCCAAGTGAATAAATCCAATGAAAGCAGAAACTGCAAAACTTAACGTCTGTGGCCCTCAAGCGTGTGCTCTTGGTAATGCGTGTGAAATACTGACACAGGCAGGTCTGTGGCCAGGGACCCGTGTGGGGCAGGGAACGTAGCACCAAAACTGCTTTGAGATGTGCAGATTCCTGGAATGGCCCCAAAGCAGTGTGACACGAGTTAAAGTTCAGCCTGTCACTAACCTGCAACCAACGGCAGAGTGACAGCCCACTAGAATTCCAGCAGGGCTCTTGTCTTTGATCCAATCTCTTCTATTACTGCACAAAGTCAGCCCATGTGTGCAACTAGGGCACAGCTGAAATACATCTCAATTTTTCAGTCAGGATAGTTATGGACATAGGTCTTCTGGGAAATTTTGGCTGAAAAGCCAGTGACAAGATTAGTATAGAAAGACTTGCGCCCATGTAGGTCAAATGCTGCAATAGCATCTCCTGCCACTGGCTAGCAGTGGGAGGGGTACTGAGGGTAATACAGCAAGCTTTAGGCAAAGGTGAAAAGCATGAATGTCTCACTGACCAGAAGCAGCAACACTGCTAAAATGGTGGTTTTCCTCTGAAATCTGTGTCTTCAAATTTGCAGCTAATTGCTTTCCCAGGTGGCCAGCTCCAATGGCACGGGGTGAGGGGAAAGGAGGCAGGCAGAAGAAGAAGAAAATACAGCTTTATACAGTTTAAAGTATCAGAAAGCAAAGCGCAAAAACTTTCTTTTCCAATCCTTACTTTACATCAGTTCACAATGATGGTCTGACTCATTAATTTTGGAATGCTTTAAGCTGGTCATAGTCATTTACCAAATGAGCATTATGCATACCCACCCAGAAGCCTGCCTTCTCATCTTTCTCACAGGACATACTACAGCAAGCAATTGTTCACCCATACAGTCACACTGTTGCAAGTAGCTAAACCTCTACTGTACATATAGATCCACATTTTAGAAAAAGAAAGTTTTAGATACCTCAAATTCAAGATACCTCAGGTTTGAACAGAACTATACAAAAACCAGGTACAAGCCTCTATTTTAAGTGGAAAAAACCAAATCTTTGATAGACAATTTTTCTAAAATTCAAACTAGATCATGTTTTTCACTGATCATTTTTTCTCTTGTGCTCTAGCAGCAAGAGTTTTTTTCTGGCAGCATGCATCTTTCTGAATGGCTGCTTAATAGGCTAAAGTCAGTCAGCAGGGTTTTAGCAAAAACAAAATATCCAAATTGCCCTTCCAGCAAGCTTCCAAAAGGACTGAGCCTTTGTACACATGCTTCAGGCAAACATTGTGAACATCCTATGCAAAAACAATTACTCTGTAACCAAAAGAAAGGTGTGATGTGCAGCACAATTTCCCGATTACTGTTACCCTTGTCATCACATTTCCTTCCAATTTACTTTCCCTGTTGCTTTTAAATTTCCAAGAATCAATTTAATTAGCCATATTGAACACAGACCCTCTGGCCTGTGTAAACAGACATGGCTATAAAGCATCCTTTTAAGAAATAATCAGTGTTGCTTCCATACCACACAGCAGATTTAGTTTACTGATACACTCCTGTGCTGAAAAACAAATTCTTTAGGTTTTAGTGCTAGAATAAGTGGTTTGCTTAACTGTTTGTTAAATAGCATAGTCTTCCTTTTATTTGAAAACAGTGGATTGCCAAAAATCCATTATCTTTATATCCCCATATTTAATCAAAAGAAAAAATATGATAACCTACACTGACATATCAGAAGACTTGTAATATTCCCAGCAAGCCTTGGGTGTGACAAAGCTGTGGGGCACTGTATCAAATGTATCTCAATATTAGTAAACTTCTCAGTGTTTAGTCATTCAATATAATCTTTTTACAACATTGCCAATCACAGAAGACTCATTAAAATTTCCTGGAAGGACTGACATTACATCTGTGGGCAAAACCAAACATGCAGAATGCGCAACATGCAAATTCTATGGCCTTTATGTCTATCCAGTCTTGAATGCAGGAGGCACAGCGCACACCAACTGGCAGCTTCAGCAGAAGCACTTCATGCTGAAATGCGGAGCAGAAGGGATGCCTTCACAGTCATGGTCTATGACTGCTACAAGTGGCACAGTTCTCCCCAGCTCTGTCAGTAAAGAAGAACTAACCTTTGTGAAAGCAGTGAAGAGAGCACAATATGCCTCATTTCAAAAACAGGAGGGATTCAGATTTTTAATGGGAACGCTTCAGTAGCAAAATCAGCTGGACACCATCTAGTGATGAAACGAAAGCACTGGAAGTAGGAAGATGGGCTTATTCTCAGCTCTCCTAGAGACTGAATGGAAAAAAAAAAGGGAAATTAGTATAACTATTCACTGCCTCTGCTCCCTAAAAGTGCCATCGGAATGATTACTGATCTCAAAGAAGGTTATGAGGTGTTTGTAGTAAGTGTGTGTTTTCATGTGGAAGAGGATCTGTAAATGCCACTGAAGATGAGAACACTCCAAACAAATTTTCTTCACCCTTAGTTTATGAGAGAGTCATTACCCATCTAGTAAGAATGTGAGAATCAAAAACACGTACACCTTCTTCCCATTATCATTTCTCTGGATAAATAGCTCAGGTGTTGCCTGGATGAGCAGCTACAGAATACAAGAGCTCCAGACTTCCCAGGGAAATAATGTGTTTGCATCATTTAACTTAAATTCACATAATAAATCTATTTTATCAGCTTTTGTTGTGGACACTGGGCAGGAGTTACAGGTCTAAACAAGTATAGCTCTGCAGTACTGTTAATTTGTAACAGCTGATCCTGCACAGGTTTTCTTTCAAAAACAACAGGTAGTTTTCTCCCTCTCTGGAAGACATTCTCTTCAAGGGAAAAAAGTAGTCCATCCATGTGGCTGCAAATGAGGAGCTAAAACATGTTTTCATTATTAAATGACACGAGTTGAAAGATTTTCTGCCTTTTACTGTCTCTAGAGTCTCCCTCAGGTCACCTGTCAGAGAGCTCTTGCATAGAAAGACAATCTCAGAGAGATATTGCACATCTGCCAAGCCTGCCTTCTGCATGGTAGAGGAAGATGTACTAAAGCACCTGTGCATCAGCTCCTGGCTCTGCCAGGGTAAGGGATGAGGCCACATGGGTTTGTGCATGAAGAGCATCAATGGGATAACCACCACCCAGCCCATGTAGTTAGGTCAGAAACAAAGAGGCCCTGGGTGCAGGTAACTGGGCTGCATGTGCTGCGTGTAGTAGGCGGCAACCGAAGGTGCGGGCTGGGACGCGCTAGGACCTCCCCTGCCCAGAGCTTGTGGGCGTAGACGAAGCGAACAAAGAGATAAGGGAGATAAGGAAGGATATATAAGACTTTGTAACGATGCAATAAACGCCATTTTGCCACTCACCATATTGGTGTGTGCTTGTGTCAGGATGGTCGGGGACTAGGTGTTAGTCCTTGCAAACAGGGTGCAGTTCATGAACGGAATATCAGGTGCTGAGTAATCAGCAGCTGCGGAGCTGGAATAAGCCACTGCAATGCTGCTCATGACTATTTCTATTCTACTCTTCTATTCCAAGGGAACAGTGTCTGATCAAAGCACCTCCATTTTGTTTGGGAAGGAGTCCAGGAGCTGTCTTTTCTCCAAGCTATGAAAAGTCAAGGGTGTACTTGCAAGCTTCTTGTGAGGCTCACTCATCCTGGAATCATGGAGCTGAAGTGGAAAGGGCTGCATAGGGATGACAGCATAGGGACAGAACCAGCATGGAGTTCATGCAGACTAAGCATTACACTGGGCACTCCTACCCTAATGGGACAGGTAGCAGTAGCGCAACAATGCTCAGAAATTTCTCTTTGAATTACCTTCCTCTCTAGGGAAGAGATGGCAAGGACTGTTGCACTTCTGTGGGACTCCGATTTTTATGTTTCATTCCTTTCTCAGCCAGGTGCCCCTGGGATGTCCTGCCAGTGGCCAGTCCTGCAGGGTGCTGCTCCCTCAGAGCCCTTCGGATAGTCAGTCTGGAAATGAACCCAGGCACAGTAGCTATTCATCATGGGAAACAAAATGCCCTTCCTATCATGCAAACCCTACAATGCCTCAATAGTATGTTATAGGCAGAGCTACTTCCAAACAAGGCTATTTCTCAAAGCCTCTCCCTTGGAGAGCTGTTATTTATAAAATCTTTGTATCACATCTTCCCATGGCTGTGTCTGCTGTATTACTGGTTTCAGAAACAGAAATGCTGTATCAAAGTGCCAGAGGAAAAAAAAAATCATATTGTCATTATTCTCTCCCTATTGATCTAATGGAGGTAAGGAACTATCTGTTAAGAAGATGTCAGTTGAGTTTCCAACCCCATCCCGCAATTTGAACTAGGATGAAATACTGACAACAATATCAGATTATCCTAAGCGCTAAGTACAAAATCAAGCTGAAAATTCAAAGAAATTAAAAAATAAAAAACATTATCAAAGACTTGTCTCTCCTTATGTGTTGCATCAGCATGACCACAAAAGAATTGTACGACAATTTAAAGAAGGAAAGAAAAAAGTGGAATGGGATAAGTAGCAGCAGAAGTTGAGATAGGTGGATCTAAGCAGCCATTTCTGAATTTTCTTAACACTTGGGGTTTATGCAAAACTAGTTTATGACAAAACAAGTCACAGCCTTTCCTATCACATGCAGCTCCTTCTTTCTTTGAACTTTGTGAGATTCTAGCCTTGAAAAGGTTGGAAGCAGCATCTCTGTTGCTGTTCAGATGTCTAGGGGCACATCCAAGCAGCAGGAATGCAGCATGTGATGTCTAGAGGACAACCAATATATAGATATATTTTTTTTCCAAGTGAATTTTCCATATGAGATAGAGCCATATGGCATTTAAATGCTGAAATCTATTTTCAACAAAGAGCCCAGTGAGGTGAACCACCAGAAATTTCTCCAAGGTTATTTTTGAGAAGTCTGGCTTTTCTTGTTGAATTGAGCAATTCAAGTACTAACACCACCAGGAAGCCAGCAGCCCAGCCCAACTATACATCTGAATCTTACTACTTAGTTTGCCCTTATTTAAATCCTAAGAAGGAAACTCCAATGTGGGAAATGCACCTGCAATCCTCATGGCTCCTAGTGAGTGGTGCATACTCATCTTCAGGGCTTCTTCACCCTCTATCTCAGAGATCAGGAAAACAGCACATTGGAGTCTTGGGATCACTGAGGCTGGAGCCTGGAGCAGTGACACCAGGACAGTTATGAGATTACTTCTGACATGATGGCAGAGAAATGTGAAGTAAAAAGTTAAAAATAGCTTGTGCAATAGCTCAAGCACAACCACTTTAAATGGATGAAGTTCCTGACCCCCTGAAAGTAACATCCACCACACTCTACCTGGCCACATCTGTGCTTACACTCACTTTACATAGCACCAAGTGCAGATCACTGACATCTATGCAGGGATACCTCAGCCTTTTTGCCACAGGATATGTCCCTTGGAATCAGCTCTCAGCTATTACATAAAACAGATATACAACAGAGGTAGGGATAACAAAGCTTGCAGTAGTGGCTTAAGCTTGCTTCATTTTATAGAATTGTTTTTAGCACTCTTGTAGACATAGCTGAGTTATGGGTAACATTTAGGTGACTTTTTGCATAAATAATCACCCACAATTCAATTGCAGTGATGAAATCTACAGCTCTCCAGTGGTGGTATTTATTTCATGATCCTTGGGTGTCTTTATCCACATATTCCACATCAAGTCTAAAAGCTTCAGGTGGAGAACAGATCGTCAGGGATTTGCTGAACTCTCCCTGTCTGTCTCCTCATGCCAGGTCCTCTCCCATAATGCCAGCTGGTTCACAGCCTGTCACTGCCACAGCTGGATGCTGCAAAATAAAGACATCTCATTGCAAGGCTACAGCACTCTTGTGCTAAGGCTGAGCCTTATGAGTCCATCCAGCTTGACCCCAGAATGTTGTTTTATTTTGACAGTAAGATTTTTCCCAAGCTAAGAATCAAATCCTCACAATGTAAACTAAGAACTTGCCAGTGTGTGTAACAAAATAGTTACTAATTTGTTTTCCTTCATCAAAACACATTTGCTGTTCACTGGCACTTTGTGGCATACTAGTGATATTTACTGTAAGCACAACATAGCAGTGTGCATAAAAGCAGCAAAAATTCGATGCGTAAGAAGAATAAGAATCACATTTGAGCCTTGTCATCTTTAGCGGCACATAACGAGTCTGTGCTTCTCAAGTATCAGCAGCAAAGTGCGGTTGCCTGATAGCTTTCACTCTTTGAGTGGAGTCTGATGTTCAGATGAAGGTTATTTGGAGTGCTACATTTAATGACCTCTTGCAGAGAATCATCCCCTAATCTTTTACTGACTGGCTTGTAAAAAAAAGATAAGTCAGACTGAGCTACTGAATGTCCATTTAAAGAAATCTCACTAATTTATGTAAGTTAAACATTAGGCTTGCCTTTCATCCTCGAATATAACTATATTTATCTGAGATTCCTATCCCACCTCTCTGCATGGTCCATACACACACATTCAACTACAACCAGGGCAATGGCTGCAGACGTGCTAAATGAGAAAGTGCATTTTATCAACCTTATTTGAGGACTTATCAGTTTTGCAAAGACAAGAAGCAGTAATGTCAGATTAGCTTTGCCATAGGTGTCAACATCATTCAAGAAAGAAATAATCTTCTAAAACATCAATACTAAAGCAAACCACAGCCACTTTGAAGTGAAGCTACATTGAAATACAAGTTCTCCAACCTGGTCCAAACAGATATACAGGAAAAAAATCCCCATCTCCATCTCCACTCTCCCTTCCCTCTCTATACTTTTGATTTCCCCAAAGGCTATCAAAAGAAATAATGTTCCAGTCATTTTTGTCTCAGTTTTCAAGACCAACCTTTATTTAGCTGTTCATAATTAGACAAATCATTCTGACCCCACCAGTTTACTCCACCATCTCCCTGACAAAAAATACAATCACAGGAAGGTTATACTAGCTTACTTCTTTATTTCTTCCCAATATATGTCATTTGGAGAAGATGGAATGCTGTTCTTGTTAACTTGCAAGGTATGAATTGATATACAGAATAAGGAAACAACTGAGCAAATGCAATGGCACCTCTTCAAAATACAGTTCTTTGCTTTTCCTTAATAGTGTTCCTTTATAAAAAGCCACACTGCCAACTCTTAGGTGTGATCTAATTCTCCATCAAGCCCGTCTCAGATTCCCTGGCTGTTTTCATTACCACTGACCAGAGGAAAGAGAAGGGCAGGATGGGTGAGCTGTCCATCAGTAGCAGTCACATAACAGGAATACAGATTCCTCTTTTTCTCTTCCTTAAAAGAAAAAGGATTTGCTGGGTTGGTTTTTCATTTCCCTTTTCACTGAGAGTGACAGTTATTTGACTCAGTGTGGCACGTCAACAGTTTGAATAAATTAATGTATACTTAGAGGAATATATTTATGGCAGAAACATCTCCTTGTGAAAAGCATAGGTTCGAGACTCAGGGTCTGAACTATTACAGTCTATTCCATTTACTTTATGTCTTTAGCAGTAATGACTATTTAGCTGTTCTAGCTTGAGGGGGTGGCTTATATTTGTTTTTATAGGCTGACTGCAAGTCCCCAGGAAAAGGGCTTGATTTCATACTTCAGATCGTTCAGTCTCTGCTCAAATCTGCAAAGTCCCTGTTATATTGGTTAGAGGCTAGTTCATGTTTCCATACCACTGAAGTTATAAATAACAAATCAAATTCTCTGCTGATTCACAGACAAGTCAAGCAATAAAACCCTAGTGTGTGAGTAGACCAAAAAGATTACAAGAGAAAATACAGTAATCTTCCATTAGCCACAGAATTTTATCCAGCATCAACAGCCTCCAGGAAGTGGCACTTGATTCACACATATTTCAAAACATTAACTATCAGCCTCAGTTCTACATATTACACTACAGCTGTCCCCCAGTACTGTATTTTCATACTTTTGTATGGCCAGAGCGTGCCCAGATCTCCTTGCCTAAACACTAACCAACTATTACACCAGCCTGGAGTTACTTTGATGTGTGCCTCTTCTGTGCCCCCTACCAGACGGAGAAGCAGCAGCATGTGTCTTTCACCCAAGCAAAGACCATGACATGTTCTCTTCTCCTGCCAGAAGAATGGCTAAGATGGAAAAATCTGGGTTGCCCATCTCTGTATATGTTTCTTGGACTCGTGTGCCTCTTCTGTGCCCCCTACCAGACGGAGAAGCAGCAGCATGTGTCTTTCACCCAAGCAAAGACCATGACATGTTCTCTTCTCCTGCCATAAGAATGGCTAAGATGGAAAAATCTGGGTTGCCCATCTCTGTATATGTTTCTTGGACTCAACATCTCTTGTCATTTCAATCACCTAAGAAAATCTGCTCCAAATAAAACATATTTCAGTTTTTGAAGTGAATTTTGCACTAGACTGACACCAGCAGACAGGCTCCTTTTTAGGATTGCCAGACAGACAAATGACAGTGGCATCCCATCACCTAATGCCCTTCAGTCCTTGCTGGCCAAGATTATGGCAAGGAGCATTACACTTCAAGGCTTACCACATCAGTTATTTGCTTCCTTGGCAAGACTAAGTCTAAATGAATGCCATGAATCCTCTGTTTCAGAGACTTCTCTGCTGGGAACATGAAAAGAACTCACTTCCCCAGAATGACACTAGACAATAGTCACAATCTGAAACAAATTTAGGAGGAAATGGTGTTACAGATCACTGGCAGTCTCCTGAGCCACCCCTGTAAAGATTCCTTTGTAGAAGGAGCAATGGCTGAAACATTAATAGAAATAGGCAAGGACTGCAGTTTTCAGAGCAAGAGGATGAAGATAAGGACCAAGGCATTCTCCTGTTACAGGGTGAGAAAAGACAGACTGGTGGAATTTTGAATATATCTGTTGGAAAGGACTGAACTATTGGTTTTTATTGAAGGGGAGAAGAAGGCTGGTAGGAAACAAAAAGAGTGGCTAAAAATAAAAAAGTAATTCTGTTCACCTGTCAAGAAGAAGAAAGAGAAAATGCCCATTCCTATTCTACTTGGCAGTCAAAGAATGAGTGATTTATAATCAGATTAACAGATAAGGCTTGCAACCTGCCTAATTGTCACTTCCTGTAATTCTACAACTGATCTATCAGCAGCAGAGATGAACATGATTGATCCGTCACTTTGTTTGCATAATAAATGCTAGTGTACACAGAAGATGATGACCTTTCTTACCATCGGCTACCTCAAACTGGCAGCTACAAATGGCCATGAACATTGACTTTTTTTACTTGGTTCCCTGCTTGGAAACCCTGGCTGCCTGTGGGAGAAAATGAGATGACAAGTAGGGCTGTGTGTCTCACTGAGATGGAGGGAGGTACACCAACACAGACACAGCTTCACCATTTGGTATTGCTTTTTGTGATGGCTTTTGGGAGATAAAAATTTCCCTTCTGTGCCTCTGCCACAAACTAGTACATGACTAGTTCTAAAAAGAGATGAATTTGGTTTTATTTATGCAACAGAATATTTTCTGCCTACACGAACAGTTATTTGTCCATATTCCTTTCTGAAACTTCAACATGCTCCCTTTCTTTTCACTGCATACCTCTCCCCTTCAGGCCTTTCCTTTCTCTGAACCTTGCCCACTTCTGTCTTGGTCTTTCGCTTAAAAAAAATAGAATTTGATTGGATTCTTTTTTCCTCTAAAAGCCTTCAGCAGAGCACATTCTCCGTCAGAAAAGCATGCATTTCATCAATATTTACTGCAGTTCTTATTTCCACAGAAATTTCTAAATAAACAGGACACAAATTGCATTAATAGCAGAGTTGAAAGAGGCATATTTCCTGCTGCTGTTTAAAAGATTAAAGCAAAAAAAACAGCTCAAAATTAACCCCCACCTCCAAAAGGATTTTTTTTTTAAAAAAAGCTAAGCACAAAACTACAACAGCAATAACAGAATATGCCATTGTTTCAAACCTTTGAATTCCATCATTCTTTTTTATTGTTTTTCTTTGTGTTTTGGCAGCTGTGAATAATTCTGTACTCTGGAATTGTTCTGTAGGCTATTAATGTCTGTGACCTTTTCAGTCATTTCTTGAAACGCTACCTAGTATGAATTTAACACGACTCCTACACACACACACTCACACCCATTTTGAGACATGCAGAAGCATGCTTCATCCCATCCACTTACAAAAAAATCATCAGAGAGATGCATGCTTTGTAAATAACTTAGTTTCATGGTGATAGGGAGCAACCACCTACACTGTGGCCTTCTGAAGTTCTCTCGGGGAAATTAAAGGACTGACATTACAATGGGATTATTTCATTATATGAGAAAATAAGATCTCATTAAATCTAAACCACTGTGGGGTTCTCTTTTGAGCTTGCTGCTGGTGCTTTTACTTTCTAAGAGCATATGAAGAACTCATATATGATCAGACATATTAAGAGTACTCTCCAACTCTATGATCAAATGCATGTGCATATCAAAAATGTCTCTAAGTACTTTTTAGATTCAGTTAACAAGGCCGTTAATAGACTTGAGTCTAGTTAGCAGCAGCACAATGCTCCTGCAGTAGTCTCCTGTGATGGAAACAAAGCCCATCCTTTTGCAAAATAGATGGATAAAGTGGGCAGCAGACATGCAAAAACAGAGATTGCTAAGAGCTCTTGAGTCCTTTAAATCTATGCATAATTTCAAGGTATACATCTCTTCATTTAGGAGCTGAAGGCTGGTCAAATGAGCTTGCAGATTATTGTTCAACAAATTAAAACAATTGCCTCAATAGATAAACAATTACCCAGCTTAGGTACTGTCTATGATTTATGCTTTTTAGATGTCAAAGTTAAGTTTCTAAAGGCTACCACCTCAGTTAAAATGTGAGATGTGGGTCAAAACAAAGTGGAGATGTACTGGACTCCAGCAGTGCTTCAGACTGGATGTGAATATTGTAGTAAGTTCCTTTGTAAGCTGTCTTTGTAAAAAACACAGACCTGTGAACTCTAAAGTTTTCTTTTTGTGTTTGACTTAATTCTGCTCCTTGCCAGCTTTTTTGTGTGATCTCACAAATGCTGGGGGGCCTTTATTTCTCTTGGTTTGGGCTTATCATTTTTTTTTTCCAGTTACACAGGGCCTTTCTGGACAATTTCTTCTGAAATTCACTTGTCAAGAAATAATGAGTTTCTCACAAAACAAAACATTTCTGAAAAAATGGCATATATTGAATGCTTATAACAATTTTCTCTATTAAATTCTTTTTAGCTGAAATTCTTAACATTCTCTGATGAAAAGCTGAAAATTTGTAAGGCACACTGAAAGTAAATCTGACTTGGTTTGGTTTGTATGTGCATTTTTCTTCCAAAATTCCCTCATCACAATGTTGCCACCATGGCACACGCCTTTCTTAGATGCAGCTGTAGCAAACAGTCTGACCAGGGAAAGCAGACAACGTCCTCCCGGAAAATAGAATAAATGTTTCATTCCTATAATAAAGTACTTTAAGTAGGGAAGAAGAGAGGGAACACTGTGAATGCAGGGGAAAATTTTAGGATTCCTGAGATCTACTGAGTTCCTGGGAATGAGTGATCCACTCAGATATCCATCTTCCAAAATGGAAGATGACTGAGATTTTGCATGCTTGTCTACACTGAGCCTTGCACTATGATGATGCTTCATCTAGAAATTATTACCATAAAAACTGTGAATAATATAACCCAGAACTTTCATTTTAAATAATTTAGCTACTTCCAATCACCTACTGCAGACTGCACTTCACTTCTGGGTCACTCATTTGAGACTAGCCCAGGTGAGGAGCTACCACTAATAGCTATTTCACAGTCACATTTCAACTCCTGGAGAACAGATATTGGAATAATATAAATCACCACTATAAAGAGTTGTTCTTCTGTAATGTTATGCCTGACAGGAAAAGGCCTGAATATCTCTGAAAGCTGGTACCTCAAGAATATTAATCTATCCATATGGCTTGGTGTGGCCTGGTCTGTCAGAACAATGCGGGGAAATCAGCACATCTGATGTCTGTCTTGTGTTTGTTTTAGAGACAGAAGTACAACTCTCCATTAATGTATTCATGAGAACAAACACACAAACACTCTGGGAAAAAAAAAAAAAAACAACAACAAAAAAAAAACCTTTAAAAATTTAGGTTTTGTTTTGCTGTATCCAGTATGTTCTTGTCTCTTATCTAAGAAGCCCATCTGGTCTAAAATTTACAGCACCTGTGTAGATTTTTATGTATTGAAGCTTAAAGTACTAAATATTCCTTATTGTAAAAATAAGTCTATAACATTCAGGGGATATATATATATATATATATATATAGTTTGCAATTTGATGCACATCTGATTTACCAAACATGCATTTTATGGATTCTTCATGGAAAACCCTTCTCACAAAGATGGGCATGATGGACAGAGGAGAGATACAAAAAGGATCGAACAATGAACAAAGGATGTTATCTTCACATTTCACCTACCTCAGTGATAGCTTTCTTTACAACCCTCTAAGCTGACCTTGTCCAGCTCATTTTTGATAGACAAAAATATTTTTTTCTCCATCTTTCCAAAAGACAGCTGAGTTTAAGAGCAAAGAATTGAAATATCACAAAAGAAACGTATGTATCAGACATACACCAACAGATCTTGGTTTGTGGTGAGGCTAAATATACATTTTTTCCATCCCAAACAAGTGTTATGTCTCTCTTGCTATTTTCATTTCTGTACTTATAAATGTCAGAGAACTCTAGCACAAAATTTGTATCTGAGATCTTACTCCTAATCTTCAGAATGGGCAAGAATGAAAGGATGCTCTTGAGGCCACTGGCATAATGTCCTAGGGTTGTGGAAATGAAGTCAATCCACAGCCATTTACTACTCTAAAGTATGCTACTATATCAGGTCACTACTGAAAAAATATGCCCATTTCCCAGATGGCTAAGATGTTGCATATGATTAAGTCTGACCACATTTATATCACTCTGATCTCTTTCCATACAATTCATATTTCATGGAATGATACTGGAGATAGAATCAAAAACAAGGATTCAGATGTCTATAACACATTCAACTATAGCCATGCTGTTACTTGGTAAGCATGTCACAGAGTTGACTGTTAGGCAGACAATGAAACTAGCCATTGTCTGTCTTTTCTCTTGAGCCAAGAAGGATTCTAATTATCTTTAAATGTAGGACTAGCAAAAAAAAAATACCAAACACATTTCAAATATACACAAATACCAAGATAAGAAATTGTTATGTGAGAGAAGAGGTAATCCAATGATTGCATCGGGCTCTGTTCTCTTTTGTGGCTGTGGAGTCATCTAGGAAGGTATAGGTGCCATCACAGCCATTTTATGATGCAGCAAAAGGATTTCACTGTCTCTCTTTTGTAATACAACAGGTACAGAAGCACCACCAAATTTACAACTTGTTACTCCTAAAACAGCACAAGTTGATGGAACAGAGTCTCTTCCTTCTTTGCATTAAGAAGCTTATGTAACCCTCACTGCATTCAAATCCCCTTCTTTCCACACAGGCTTCAGTATCTTTGCGTTTTCAAGCCACCAGAGCTCCCGAGACTGACTGGAAACTTATAATCCCTTTTTCTCTGTTTTTTCACTGTATGGTAATGCTCTTGTGGTGGAATAAACCCATCTGAAAGTCTCAGCTGCAAAGTAAATATTATTTGCTTACTTTGAAAAACTGAAAAATAATGGAAATTTATAAGCTGAAATATGTCTGTAGAAACAATTACTGTGGAACACATTTGTCACTGGAAACTGTTTTCAAAACCTGGATGGAATGCTACCATGATGTATATGATCTGTGTTTTAATGTCCCAAAGCAAACAATGAAACTCACTTAGAATTTTAATGACTATTATGCCATTATAATGATTGCATTGAAATATAGACATAAAGACTGTGAAAGCTGAAATCTGCCATGGTACATGAAGATATCTCCCATGGATGGAAACCAGATCAGGCTCCTACTTTAGACTCAGCCACTTGAGAGTCCAGAAACGGCCCACATATTAAGCTGATCATCCAGACTTCCCCTACCATCAACAAGCACATCTGAGTGCTCCAAGGAAGAGACGAGAAGATCCTTTTCACATGGACTTAGAAACTTGCTCTTGTTCAGAAGGAGAATCAATTGGTTACCTTCCTATTATATTTCTGGTGGAAAGAGTCTTAAATTAATTCACCAAATCATCCTGCACAAGATAAAGTAAACCAACAGTAGATGACAGACTTAGATAAAGGGTAGAAGAGCAGGGGTAAAAGTCATCCTTAGTATCCTGCTCAACTGAGCTATTCCAATGCTGCAGCAGGAATTAAGTAAATCAGCTTAATCATTCTGCTTATTATTGTTGCAATTAATCACTGGATTTCAAAGGCAGAATCACTTTGATACTCAGCATTCTTGTGAATCTTCACGTCCTTGCTTACTCACATGCTAAAAATTAAACACAGCTTGGGGGGGCTGCCTGCTCCTAAAAGCTCTTTGCAATCTATTTCCTCATCATTTCAGGTTTTGAAATACATGTTAAAATCCAATTAGAAAGAGAAATGAATCATGATAAAATCTCGTGGAAAAAGAAAACAAAAAAAAACAAAACAAAAAAAAACACAACAGATTTGAAAGCTTAAACCATTTCCAACTTACTGTTATATTGTCTAATCTGTTGCAGCCCACCTTGCCAAATGGTATCATTAGCATTTAAACTTTAGAAGAACACCATATGCAGTGAAAGGGTATTGATTACTACCCACTACTAAAAGGAAAATTAAAGCTAAGAAAGGGGTGACAGATCTGGATGAGGCATGCTTGCAATAGTCATAAAGCAGACAAAAGGAATAAGAAGGTCATTCTTGTACAGCTGGAGCTGTTCCCTCTCTAGAAATACATGTACATAAAAAAAAAATAGCCAGATTCCTCTGTAAAGACCGCTGTAAGTCCTTTATAGATAAGTGAATAAGTTGCATTATTCTATGCTTCTGAAGAAACTTCCCAGACTCAACAGGACAAGCTGAAGAATCCCTTTTTGGTGCGGGTCTCAGACTGGAAAAGGGAGACACATTGATTTGCTACACCAAGAAGTCAAAAGACTTTTCACTTCAAGAAATCTTGGAGAAGAAAAACAAATGGAAGCGACACAGGAGACAATTTAAGTGGAAATGCAAGAACAAAGACATTAGGAAAAATTATAAAGATTATACTGAAGAAGAGACAGAAACTTGTAATGCGAGTGTGAAGAAATGTTAAGTGCATAAAAAAAATTAGTGCTCAGTCACCTGGGAAAAAGTAACAAAGAGGAAGAATCAGAAAAAGAACTGAATAAACAGAGAACAGGTCTCAGAGATAGATGGGACAAGGATAGGGACAAAATAAATCCTAAAAAATAGTTCCAGAGAAGCAACCAAGTATTGCACTGCTGAGGTTAGATTGGCAAGAAACATGGATTTAGCATAGTTTGAGGGCTTGTTCTGCTGCTGTAATTAGTATGAGCCCTTCTTAACCTTTATGCTATTACGGTTGTGGCTAAACGCAGATCCTTAGAATGTATGTGGATGCAACATGATATGACTGCATGAAGCAAAGGGCAGCTGCAGAAGTTTTTTAGCTTTCAGGACAGCTGTCAAAGCAACTTTGCACAGGAGTTGGTAGCAGTGATGAATAACCCTGACCAACTCTAGATACAAGAGTTTTTAACTTTGTTTCATAGCAGAAAAATAAGGGTATGTATTTTAATGTTTTAAGTTTTGTGAATGTTCTTACAGCTCCTGTTTACTCACTTTTGAAAGGCTGTCTTTGTTGGCAGGACTTGCAAACATACACAGATAAAGTTCAGAATTTCTCTCTAAATCTAAAAGCATACTGGAGCATAATTTGAGAAAGATCCAATATTTTTCTTTCAAGGTGTATTTCAAAATCAAAGCTACCTGAGGCTGTGGTCAATTATATTTTAAAAAAAAGTTAAAGGGAAAAAAAGCAAAAAGTACTTATTTGTTCCCATTGCATAGCAATATAATACAAACATCCTACAGGACAGTAAAGCAAGCTTCTGGGAATGCACTAAAACTTCGTTTGCCAAACATCTCAACTACTTGCTTAAAGACAATGTCCCTAGCAGCCAATTGGGACTGAATTCCAGTCTGAACATCTGAAAAACGATTGCTTGATTCAGAGGTGGATCCCTAAGCCATGATTACAGGAAGCTGTAGACAAAGCAGGTGACATTTTTCATGCTTTGGTTCTGTTGCACTCATTCCTGCCCTTCAAGAGATTGCACTGTTAATAGACTGCAGAGGATTTGTCTGAATCCCTTTGGTATGTAAATGATGACTTCTATATTAATGTTGGATCATTGGAAGAGGTGCAGAATTGGTCGTGTACATTTTCTGGAGCAAACTATGGGCTCTTTTTAATCAGATCTTAAATCCAACCTGAGATATAGGAAAAGTACAATAAAACTGCATGATGCTTTCTCTTTCTGAGACTCTTATTCAAATGGTAAACTAGTTTTTATCAGCATCTCACAGTCACAATGTGATCTGGCACGACTGACATTCTTAGCACACAGAAACTCTTCATTTCCACTGTGCAACTGAGTTGTCCTTGAAGAGTTGTGTAGAGGCTCAGAATTTATAAAGATAGATATGTCAAGACACCCAGTGCATTGGTCAAGTGTGTTTACATGAGTGCTTATGCTCATATAACCATGTGCATCATTAGAAAAATTGAGAATGTCGCACACTGGGAGCAGTGTACTTTAGAAACAGGAAAGATGTACAAGGGAAGCTCCTGCTCAAACTATGATTGCTACACAAACCATCAAAAAGCAACTCCCATTCAGTTCCTAAGAGCGACTGTAGGCAAAACTTCTAAATAACTCAAGAACTTTTCCAGATTATGCTGCACTCTGTGCTAAGACCCTCTAACTTTAGGATGGCCTTGTTGCTGTATCAACAATGCAGAATATCTGACTCATTCATCACACACCATGTCCGTATCCCATCTGTCCTGGTCACTCTCCTTCACTTCTTTCTCAGCATGGCAAATCAGACTGAAACGTGTAATGAAACATGCTCATCCTGTGCTTTCTTTTAATCTTACAGAAGTTACATATAACATTGTGGAGATGAATGTGAAGATTTTTATGACTTTTTTTTAAAATTGCTGTTTCCAATATCAGTTTCTATCACTTTTTTCCCCCCCACTCATACATTTTGGCTCTGTCACAAAACACTTGCAGAAATCTGAAAACAATTCCTAACAGCCAGTCAATACAATGGCGATTGACATACCCCTGGAGAGCCCACAGCCTTGCCTGGCAGTTATAAGAACAACAGTATGGAGATTCTCAAAGCCATATGAAAACCAGAGTACGTCCCAAACCACGCTTGCCTATTCATAAATTAAAAGCAGTTCTGTATCTTTGCACTTCTGAAGCCTGTCATTTACATAACAAACACAAGATAAAAACTCATAAATGTATGTCATCTGCCAACTTCCAGGCCTCAGAACACAAGAATTTTGGAGACAGAATTTGGTACATTCAAATGAGTTTTGTAATTAACCTTTACAAAAGATGAGGTTGGAACAACTCATTTATTCATGGCAGGCAGCATATGTCATTATTGTATTTTACTGTGTGTGAATTCCTGAAAACATAACTCTACCTGTGTCTGCACAAGAGAAAATTTCTGTGTAAATGTGCATGCTTAGGATTCTTGCAGATATTTTCACATCTTCTTGAGCATTATGTGTTGAATCAGGTGTGTTACGGGGCATTCGGGTTGTAACACGGAAGGTCCTTCCCCATATGCTTGCTGTTGGTTCACCTACTTTACTTGAACCTGTGTTGTAACACGGAGAGGCTGTCCTTCTTTGTTTTCATAACAAGGTGTATAACAACCCCGTATATGGCCTTTCGGAAGTGAGAGGTCAGAAGCGGGATATTCAATATGATTGGCCAGGAGCCTGTATGAGCTTCTGGAACAGTCTAGTAAAAAGATAAGAAATACTATATAGTTCTGTAACTTTTACCAATAAACACCATTTTGCTGCTCATCATATTGATGCTACGTGCAGTTGCTGGCCAGGAACCGGGTTTCGGTTCTTTACGTGCAAGGGTAATACATAAAGGGTCGCCGGAGTTCGGTAACAATTATGTTTGAATATGGCTGAATATAAGGACAGCTAATGACTGAGCACAGTATCATATCTACGTGCAAGTATGTGAGAGAAATGCACAGACACACCTATGTGGATCATTATACACCTCTGTTACCAGAAAAATCCGCAGAGATTATTTTCCACATAGTTCTTTGTCAGTGAATCCCGCACTGGAGAGCTCTGCTGCAGCTTTTCTCACATGCCAGAAGTATTCTATGTCTCTTTACTATAAGACATCCAAACAGATGTTATTGATGTCTTTTGAGTTTTCTGGTTCTCTTCAGTTCCATCTAGCCTTTAAAAATGTGTCTTTAAGTCTAGCTGCAGAAACTGGAGGATTTATGAGAGGAAATTCTTTTCTTGCATGTCCAGAGGAGGGACATAAAACTAGTCTGTAAGTGATATGGTAATCATAGAATGGCTTGGGTTGGAAGGATCATCAAGATCAACAGGAGGGGGATCGATTGTTTGTGAGGGTAGATAGTGACAGGACAAAGGGGGAATGGTTTTAAGCTGAGACAGGGGAGATTTAGGTTAGATATTAGAAGGAAGTTTTTCACACAGAGGGTGGTGATGCACTGGAACCGGTTGCCCAGGGAGGTTGTGGACGCCCCATCCCTGGAGGCATTCAAGGCCAGACTGGACGTGGCTCTGGGCAGCCTGGTCTAGTAGTTGGCAACCCTGCACTTAGCAGGGGGGTTGAGACTCGATGATCCTTGAGGTCCTTTTCAACCCAGGCCATTCTATGATTCTATGATTCTATGATCTAGTTCTAGATGCCCTGCTGGGGCAGGGTTGCCAACTGCTAGATTGGGCATTAGATCTGGTTTCCCAGGGCCCCATCCAGATTGGCTATAAACACCTCCAGGAATCATGTTTCAAAGACTCACCAACCTGAACTGACATTTATCTTTATCTGACCATTAATCATTACACTTGATAATATAATTCCCAGATATGACAACCTTGTGTTCCTTTAATAGCATCGAGGAAAGCAAGAGGAATAGCGCACTGTTTCAGCCTCATGGTAGGACACTGTTAACCACAACCAAAGCATCTTCCAAATATTATGTTGCATTTGACAATGTTCCTACTTAGTTTCTGGCTTTCTCTTTTTGCCATTAATATTGTCATATATTCTCTTAGCATTAGAAAAATATGCCTATATGAACAATGCAAGAGCCAAAGGTGGAAGAAAAAGAAAGGATTTCAGGTTCTTTAACTGGAAAGATGAGAACAAAAAAAAAAAAACAGAAATAATACGTAATAGTCATTGTGCGATTGACTGATTGATGTTTGCTTGAATCTTTTGACAGGTGAACAGTCCTGGGGCATTTGCTGAAGTTACTAGGAAGGTAAAACCTTTCCAGTATAAATTATGTGTACTTGAAGATCTCATTCTACGGAACAGTGCATTAAACTGTATATCACCATTTCAACTCTTTGTTTCAAAGTTTCCCATCATCAGGTCAGTTATTGAAGTCAAGTCTCAGCACAAGGCAACAGCTTCAAATGATCTCCTCATGTCTGGTCATTATCAACAATGTAATAGTATCTTCCCAAAGGAAGCTGCGTGGTCATTTCTCTACAAGCATGTCACTGGTTGTAATCAAGTTCATTATTGCTGCTCATGACCTTGTTTTGAATTCTGTAAGTCATTAGCAAAAAAAATCTTATACATACGTGTGACTATTAGATACCTGCAACAAGTGTTCATATTTTGAAAAAAATCCCATCCTCCATCCTCAGTATTAAAAAGCTGAATGAATTTACATCTTTCAAATGAGTCTGCTGGATTAATATTACATTTTAGATCCAATTTTCCCAGCAGAGAGTCTGACCTTTAATCTTCAGGGTTGATTTACAACAAATTTAATCCAAATATAAGCTCCAGTGTTCTGCCTTGAATTTACCTTTGGTTTGCAAGTGACCTCTTTCTACATTACCTTCATGTGAGTTATTATTAAATTAGTGGCGTTTTCCGTTTTTCAGAAGACAATCCCTAGAAAGTTTACCTGCCCTTGTAACTTCTGAATGAGATAAATAACAGTCTGCTTATCATCTCTATATCATCTGTTCTCTGGCATGACATAATCTATGCCACCCAGAGAGATCTAGATAGGCTCATGCAAAGGGCCCAGGCCTCATGAAATTCAAGAAAAAAAATTGAGCACAATCCTGCCAAAAAGGAGTACTGGTGGATGTCAAGCTGGACACGAGCCAGCAGCTTGCCCTCACAGCCCAGAAAGCCAATCGTATCCTGGGCTGCATCCAAAGAAGCGTGGCCAGCAGGGCGAGGGAAGTGATCCTGTCCCTCCACTCTGTGTTAGTGAGACACCAGTTAGAGCACTGCATCCAGGTGTGGAGCCTTCAGTACAGGAGAGACATGGACCTGTTGGAGTGTGTCCAGAGGAGGGCCACAAAAATGCTCCAAGGGATGGAACACCTCCCCTAGGAGGACAGGATGGGAGAGGTGGGGCTGTTCTGCCTGGAAAGGAAAAGGCTCCAGGGAGACCTGAGAGCTCAGTATCTAAAGAGGTGCTATAAAAATAAGGGGACAGACTCTTTAGCAGGACAAGGGGAAATGGTTTCAAACTAAAAGAGCGAAGATTTAGTTTGGATATAAGGAAGAAGTTTTTTTACAATAAGTGTGCTGAGGCACTGGAACAGGTTGCCCAGAGAGGTAGAAGACCTATCCTTAATCTAGCTGTAGATGACCCTGTTTGTTGCAGCGGAGTTGGACCCTTTAAGGGTCTCTTCCAACTCAAATGATTCTATGATTCTAATGCTGCTATGATAAAACATGCATTTGCATTATTTTAAGTCTACTCCTTTCTCAGACCAAAACAGAAGACAGGTACCTCTCAAACATCCAACAAATGTATGCAGGCAGTAAGGAAGCACTTTATATAGTGAGACTAGCTCCTTCCAATAAAATAAATTTCCATGTTAGGTTCTGCTGTGACGGGCAAGGGGTTTGGCTTTTCTATCTACTCTGATGCTCTCTCAGAGTATGGGTGGTTTTGCTCCGAGTAAATCCAAAGATGCTTGAGCTATGTGGCACTGCATTTTCCCCACCAGCTATTTTCCTAACCCAGAATCTGTTAGTACAGTTCTGGCCAAATATAAAATCTATTTATCATAACAATTGAAATGGTTTTTTTTACCCTAGGTCTCATAAAATTAACAGCATCAGTTTGGGCAGCAACAACAGGCAGGTAGACCAGTAGCTCTGAGGGTGAGGTATCCTCATCTCATGCTAGGGACACCTAACTCAGCTGCCATTTGCATAGTACATCTCACAGCAGCCTGATTTACCCCTTTTCCCTTTCTGGCAGGATGCAACTCCTTAGGGAGGGAAAAACAGTACTTGCTTCAAAGGAACAGGTCCTATTGTATACTAGTCAGAAACACTTGCAATCACTCTGACCAATGAGCCTGGGCTGATTTAGACCTGCTTATGCTCTAATCCAGTCTGATTAACACTTCTGAACTCTTTCGTCCGAAAAAATGGAGGGTATTTTGATCCAAGACATACGACCCATAATATGATGGGAATGTGGAATCTCCCAAAAATAAATTCAGAGAAAGATGGAGCTGGGTGTCTGCATTTTATAAAAAGCTGTGACTTTTTTTTTTTTCTTTCTGTAGTACAATACACATTCTTCCCCAGGACACCACAAGTCTTTAGCTGGGCTTGCATGCAGCAACACAAGGCAGCACCAGCCTCAGAAATCCATTCAGGGATTACCAACCCTGCCAAGAGCATCAGGATGATGTGCTGTTTAGACAACCAGAGTGCCCTGCACAAGGTTTCATTTCCCTTTTGTAGATAAAAGGCCTTTCCCCCGGAGTCCCTCTCCTCTACCAATGGCTCAGTGCTGATCCAGCACAGCATGTGAAGTGCAGAGAGTGAGGAGGATGACAATGGGGGAAAGCAGTATAGTTAGTAGAAAAGTGTTCCAGTCACCCAGGACACCTTCTGATAAGATATCTAAGTCACAGCAATTTGTGAGACCAGCAGAACCCAGATGAAAGGCAGGAGTGAGATTTATAGAAGCTCCTTGCAATTCTACAGCAACAAGCCCTTCAGAAAAGATGGTTGTGAAAGGAGAAAGGAGGGTAACAATGAGGGAAAGAATAAAAGCTATAATGAAGAGCTGTCCTGTCCCCGGTCATTGGAACAATAGGAAAGTGGAGGAAAGAAGGAAGACAACCTTTTCAGATGGATTCTTCTTTTTAATCTTGTTTTACTTTTCTCTGGAAACCATTCTCCCCACTTTCCTTAAACTTCAAGCAGGGAAGCGGTCTTGCCACTGGCAGACTTCCAGGGCAATCAAGTCAAGATACAGCCTAGGTCATCCCCTGGCAGTGTCTACAACAGCAGTATTCTAATATAAAATTAAGCAAACAATTCTGGATTGCAGCTTTTCTTTTGTTTCAGTAATCCCTTTCCTTCCCGTCCTCTAAAGAATTCCTGAAAAGAGAAGGGAAAATATCTTTTCAGTGCTTTACATGACACAAAAGTAAGAGAGGCGTAAGAGCAGTGAATGTAACACATGCCAATTTGGTGGCCTGAACAGACCTGACAATCCCTAGTTGTAGCAATACAGCTTCAGAGTTTTCAGAGTGGAATAGATCACTTTTCTCAACTCCTTGATACAAATTTTGCTTGGAAACTCTTTCAAAAACCCAACCTGCACAAATTTAAATGTATGGTGTTCATAAGCTCACTAGCTGACCAACGATACTTTGACATGTGAGAATGTATTCCAATAGCCTTGCAGAGTGACACTGAAATAAAAAGTAATGTCTCACAGATATGAAGATCAATCAAATATTTCTGATTTCTGGAGTAGGGGTTTATTTTGCATAAAATCTTTCCAAACATGCTGCAAAACAATCTGCATTACTGGCTTTTTAATTGGCAATTACAGGTGAAAAAATGTGAGAAATGAAGAGAAATGACTTACAGCGAGGAACACATCCCTTTGTGTCTTGATGCTCTTCTTAGGGATCTGTTAGCTAGTGGTCAGGATTTCTCAGACCTTGTAATTCAGTAACATCTCAGAGGAACTATCATAGGCAGGATACCTGGTGAAGAAGCACACATCAGTCCTAAGTTAAAGAAAAAGGAAAAAAACTTGAGTTGGAATGTATAACGCAAACATAAAAAGAGTTTAAACAGCAAATAACAGAGAAAAGAACTTGTGAGAAAGGGAGAAGAAAGTGTGTGGATTTTTGTGGCTGTTAGCTATGCACCTTTTGTGTTTGACCAGTGTGCCCAGGGCAAAGGCCTACATTTCACTTCAAGTTGCAGACTTGCAACACGCAGACTCCTGACAGAGAATAGGCATATTCTTTTTGCCTCTCTGGTAAGCTGGTTTAATCATGTAAGTCATGCTGATACAAAACGCTCCTAGAAAGCAGTAAGACTCTCTCATCATATCAGGCTATTGCTCCTTGCTAAAATGACAGGCAACAAGTAGGTGAGAACTATGAAGTTCTTTTTTCTCTTACTTTACAGGGCTATTTGTGAAAGAAACGTGTACTCTCTTTTCCTCTATGTAACCTAAAGCTTATATTGTTTCAGTATCAGAGTTCATTGTGTAGGAAAAGGGGTGGAGCTGGAAGAACAGAATAGCCTTTCCCTCCCGTACTTTGCAAGGTTATTAAAACAAAATCAGAAAAGCAGAAACAGCTTGAAAATACGTATGCCATTAAAAGAATCCTCAGGTTAGTTGTGCAGTCTACCTCTCAGTCACTGCCAATACTGATACTGATATACAATACAATACTGATTTGATAGCTTTCTTTCCATTTCTTTGAAGAAAATATATATATATTCTGAAAAAAATAATATAAAGTATAACATATTTTGTACAGTCATCACACAGAACAAAGGCTCTTCAGAACAACACCACTATTTTCCAAGCCTGAAACACAGCTTAAGGATCTTCCTCACTCTATCTTACAGTGTTTGCAGCTGTGAGAAGTGTAACCTAGATAAGAAGGATGATATAATGTTACAGAAACCTGCTGGTAGAAAAGCAACTCTTCTGATAGCTAATTTATTTCATGTAGCTTGATCATTATTCCTTGTTTCTCTGCTGCAAGATTAATTAACCATTGTATCATAGTTTGCCAATTATACCGATGAATAAAGTCTAACAATTCACTCTGCATGACAAAAAAAAAAAAAAAAAAAAATCCAGATTCTGAAATACAACTTATTTCCAAATATAGTTTACAATTTCACCTTTATTTTCTGAAATTCAGTTATCAAAAGCCATATTTCTGTATTTTCTGCTGTGTCATATTCTCCTCCATCCATGCACAGATGAGTAGGCCTACCTGTTGTGTGTAAATTCTCTAACACTTCTTCATAAGGGAACACGCCAATTTTGTTAGCGCTCCTGAACAACGTAAGGAAAGGATCTCCCCTCCTCAGTTAGTAGATAGAATGGCACATAGAAAAGTTGACAGATATGCTTTCATCAGCAAGAAACAATGCAGGGAGCTCTCCGCTATGCAGCAAGGCTTTCTTCTGGCCACACTGAAGCAAGTCAACTCACAGACTGATTTAAAATACTAAGGCAATTAAAGCTGAGTAGAAAATAAAAAAAAGTTAAGTTAAAAGATAAAAGTTGAAGTTTTGAGAAGTTATCCAATTCTGAAATAGGCTGAAATACCAGTATCTCAAAAATAATTTGAATTGAATATATGAAGATAAGAAATCTAATGTCTGGGTATAAGTACTTTTGTTTCCGTATACATGGTTGGGGCCTATTTTCCTATTTTTGACACACTTTGTATTTGCTTTTTAAGTATAGTTGGCTGGCTTCTCAAAATAAGAGGAAATTTCAGATTTGAAAAACAAAAATTATTTTAGAAAATATCAAACATATGACTTCTGTAAAATTTTATCAGAAATGTGAATAATAATTTAAAAAAGACACAACAAACTTCCCAAAATATAGTCTCTTCAAAAATGTACAAGTTGGAAAAAAAAAAGACAAAAGAAAAAAAGCTCCACAAGAAAACCTTAGTATTTCCCAAGTTCTCCTAAAAATCTCCAGGCCAGAACTAAATCTAAGAAAGATTTTTGCCTTCCACTGATAATGGCTGTCACACTGGTATTGATCCATCTTAGAAATATAGCATGTACTAACTCATAGCAGTAGATGTGTTACACTCAGATCTAATCTCAATCTTTCCTCACAAAGGAGCCATCCAGAGGACAGGTGCCTCCCTGAGATCCTTCCTCAGGCAACAACGTGACTTCCTCTACTGGTGGAGAGGTTTCCAGGGGCTGAAATCCACTCCAGCTCTCATCTCCCTGCCTTTCTGGTCCTTGAGGAACTGCTTCAACCCTAACAGATACACTCCCTTCCTGCTAGTGACTCTAGGAGCAACTTTCTGGAAAAAAGATAATGAGAGCTCAGATTTCTACAGTGAGAAATATGTGAGTGCTGAGAAGCTCAAATCCTCATCCACCCACCAGAATCATAACACCCCCAACTTAGTGGAGAGAATGACACAAGCACCTGGGCTCCTTTCCATGACTAGAAGGACAAAACTAAGTCTGGATCAATGAGGAAAAATTTATGTCTCTCTATTTATGGACAGAAAGCTCTGAGCACATTTCTTTCTTTTGAATTAATAGAAGTGGTGATATAATTGTCCTTGGGAAGAAGGTAAATGAGAGAGGAATAATAAATGTAAAGAATCATGCTGACATTGCATTGAAATACATCTACAGGAATCAAGGCCATTGATTTGCCCTTATAGCATCCTTATATCTGTCCTTCATGATATTTTAGTGGTAAACACCAATCCTCTTTTGTTATGACAGGCATCCCAGCTAGTGATTGATTTGGCGCTGAAAGCTATCTACACAAGAAATACTCTTGTGAAAGAACCTTTAAAGCAAGAGAATGCGTAAGTAGCACGTGGTAAGATTCCTTTTTCCAGATGCAAATGCAGTTCCTGTACAGATTAAGAATATTCAACAGGTTTCCATTTTTCTTTCTAAAATCTATATAAAAGTTAGAAAATGGATAGATTTCATCCAGAACTACTACTGCGCAGATGACCCACCACCACTTTCCCAGAAATCACAGACAAAATGAATGGAGTCATTTAATGAGTTACAGCATAGCTCCTTGCAGCTCCAAATTACTGAGTCACCTCAAGAAAATAGAGGTTGAGATGATATTTCAATTGCAAGAATATGACTAATCAAAGTGAAAACGGACATGGCTATAAGACAGATGTAAGTGTTCAAGTATTCCTAACCAGCTGGAGAAAATTTGTACAATTGCGTATACAGAATTTACTGCTCAAAGCAGAAACATACACAGTGTGGCAGACCTTCAAGTAAGTAAGTCACAGGAGTCCAGACTGAATTCTACAAGTCTTTCTTCCTCGTGGCCTAAAATGGTCTGTTGCTAAGAGACCTGCAAGTCACTACTGCTTTTATGTATGCTTCAGAAAGAATCAGAGATCTGACAGACTTTGAGACCAAACACTGAACAGATTAGACCATCTTCCACACAAGTCAACATAACTCTGTCAGTTAGTGCAGGCTTGTGCCAAAGGTTTTTTTCCACCTTCTGAGGAGATCTAAATTCACATGCAGCAGGATTAATCCCGTTGACAGCAAAGGCTGGGACTGGAAAATGATTGGAAATTTAACATGACGTCATTATTCTTTTAAGGACTATGAAATCCAGGAGAGAAAATCATGTTCAGAAACTTGTTCATTAATGGCTTGAATCAGAAATACTTCTGCAAATCAAGAGCTGGGGCCCCCAGAACCTGAGGTCTTCAAGGTGAGTTCCCAGTCATACTACCACTCACTGATATTATTTATTTCAATTGTGTACAAGATTACTGTATTAAAGTACCTTCTTTGCGTTGATGGAAAGACCAAGGTCATCATAAAAGTAGAATGCTCCAAAGATGTTTTCTGTGATTCTGTAGGCAGGGAGTATTTTCCTAACCCCAGACACTGTTTTCAACAGCCCTCATTACTCAGTTTCAGGCTAATTTCCTATGCTGTCTTGACATTCTGCTTCATTCAAAGCCTGGGCTAAAATAGGCTTCTGCTGGAGGTCATAAGGAGTCATACATCCCAGATTACATGATCTTGGTGGGGTCCCACAAGAAGTGCAAGAACATCTGCTCTTTCAAGCAGGGCCACAGGCAGTAGCAGCTAAACAAGTAAAACAAGAAAAAAAGAATACAGAAGAGTAAAGCTAGAGGGCAAGCTACAAAAACCTCACTGAAACTTCAAAGATACAGTTGGGAAAAAAAAGGAATACATTTATTTCAAGAATCCATTCTCCCACTATTAGTCTCATGGGATCCCAGAATACAAAGAGTTAGGCAACTTTAATTTTCACTTAGAAGTATTAGTATGTCCTGAGAACAAACTTTTCACTGGTTTCTCCGGTATAGTCTCAGAGGCAAAGACCCTGCCACTCTTTCATAGAAATTCATTATATGTGCCTCTCCTCTTCATGCTTGTCCACATTTGCAGAAGGCAAGTGGTAGAGCTACTCTGACTTATCCCTTGGGATAGACAATAGCGGATGGAAATAACACCCAGACTTCATAAAAAAAATCTTAGTACAATTACTTTTCGCTCAAGATAACAGAAGAATCAATAGAATGTGTGGAACTGTTGCAAAAATGTCTCATTCATTTGCCCTGTATCAGTTCTTTTGGATTTTCAATCTACTATGAGGGTACAAATTCGTGAAGCCTATATTGAAACAAAAAAAAACTTGCAATTTGGCACCAAGTCTCTAAGAGAAACAAAATTTCTAAATCAGACATGTAGTCCAAATACAGGGAAATACAGAGGCCCAGCCACCCACAATTAGCTTCCAACATTAACCAAACGTATAAGTCTTGCTTCATACTTTCTCTGAGAAATACAGCTTCTATGGATAGGAAAGAAGAACTAGATTTGCCGTGAAAATGACAAGGCTTTGCTCAAATGTTTAAAAAAACCACCACCAACACAGCAGTGTTTCTCTATGTCTCAATTCCTCAAGACTTCAGTTATGCAGATTTAGAGTTTAGAACTTGCAAAGAGGAAACTGTTTCAATGTAGAATACAGACTGTTTTAGATATTCTTGCTTCTGGCTCTTTTATCATTACAGGGACTCAAACTAACCTCTGAAAAGTACATCTGGCCTTATTATTTAAAAATTGGAAGAATTTGTAAGCATATAATTTGTTCATTTTGTAAAGCCAAAATATCTTTGATGGCATGTTCTGACTATTATGTCAGAAGATGGTTTAAAGGGAAGTCCTACCCCATCTCCCAGATCCTCGTGCTAGCAGCAGTCATCATGTTAGCCGAGCTACTTGAAACCTAATCCTACAACAGGACAACAAAATAGTAATTTTCAGCTGGATTATCTCCCTGGATCCTCTACAGTAGGGCTCAGCTAATATCACTGTCTCAAAGGAAGCAGAAGTGGAAGAGACTGACAAAACAAACCAAACAGAAAGTCCCTCCTCAACCACAGAAGTGCTACATATGGTGTCTTGAGATTAACATTAATGAATTTTGGCATTATAAGCATTACACCTATTAATCAAACTTAAATCCCTCTTTTTCTCTTTACCAGTGATATCTTGGGCCTCTCTTTGCAGAAATATAGTGTCCCACATTTGAACTGGGAAACTTCCAGGATGCAATAGAAATCCCTTTCAGATCACTGCAGAGGTTTAAAAAGGAACCTCAGTCTTAGGCAGCTCTTCTTCCCTCAGTTTCTCCTTTAGCACAATTCTTAGGAAAAAAGAAAGTTACCTAACTGCTCCTTTTTGCTGCTGCTGGTTGTTTCTTTTTCTTTGTTCTCTCCCAAGGGTGAATAATGTGAACTGTGAACTCAGAGCAAGCAGGAAAGGGGGTTACTCTACTGAGAGAGTTTCATCTGTTTCTTGTCTAAGGGAAGTCTACATTTTCCTGAGTTTGGCTGAGACACAATGTCAGCTACCACTCTCTTTTCATTGGCCTAGTGTCTCCATCACTTATTTTGCTAGTAGCATCAGCTCCCAGGGAAAATACTTGCTTTTATGTATTTTGAGGGCCTGTAATTTTCCTTGAACTTGATGATTACAGAACTTAAAAATATACATATTTTGCCGTATCTTGAATAATAAAATTTCTTTGAATGTGAACTGAGATTTCATGCCAAACCGAAGTGTCCTACTTTGTTTCTGTCACGGTTTTATGAACTGGCCTATAACCTATTGACAGTTTATTTCTGTAAGACAATTTTGGGTTGGATCTTTGATATTTGACCAAAATGATTCCCGAAATCATGGTCTTGCATTTGTAACACTCTTACAATAGCTAACATGTAAGATGTAATATACAAACCAGAGTAGCATGTTTAAAGTTATCACTGAAAACTTGGAATAAAAGAGAAATAATTCAAAGTAAAATTAAAATTCTGTTGTGAACCTCAGTATCTCTGCAACCACATTTGGGCAAGGTAATAAAGGGTGACGTATTCTTTGATACTTGATGCTTCTCCCCTGATGATAGAAAGCAGAAAATCCATGACTAATGGCTAATTAACTTGAACAGTGCATTTAATAATCTGAATAATCAAAACATAAGCATGTGCCATTCTCCAAGCATTTAATGTTTCTGAGAATACTTTAAAGGTGAAGGTGAGTTTGTTATAACCTAGATGCCAAACCATATTACACAACAGTACTGATGCATTTTGAATCAACACTAGAGTCTAGAAAACCCTGATACAGGCAAGAGTCTGAGCCATGAGAGAAGCAGCACCCTCGTGACCATCTCTGAGAAATGACACTGTATTTGGACAACTGTAAGAGACTACAAGTCTGAAAGAATAGCTTTAACCAGTGGGCATGGTTTCATCAGAATTTTAATTTGCCTGTTTTCAATTAGCTTGTTTATTTTACCATGCATACTCACACTTGAAATTGTGGTTTTGACATATTTAAATAGCATTTGCTAGTTAGTAAATTAGAACCTGACAAATCACATGCGAATAAATCATACACAATTGAGGATTCAGCTCCATTTTTCTAGCAGCAATAACTCGGGACATTTGAAAAAATACAGAACATAAACATCCCCTCCCTTCCTGGCATACTTGTGGTAAGTAGTTGCTTGGTCAGTCAGTTTTTTCAACAACTAAGCAAGCCACTTTTTGTTCATGCAAAAATGACTATATGTCAGGAGAAAAATATTTTCCTATCACAACACAAGTAAAAATTTTTGATAGATAACATGATAAATCCATCCACATTCAGATTGTATAGAGAAAGACACAGAGACAGATTGATCAGCCTTGGCCTAGCTAATGCTGCCTGAGATGCTAAGTCACTGCTCCTACTGAAATACAAAGATGAATCTAGGCCAGGAAATTTCAGCAGTTGCTTTGTCTCAGAATATGAATACTACCTGTCCTTACTAACATGATCAATAGAGTTCCATCTTAAGAGTTCACTGTGTTAAATAAATGCTAGTCACAAGCAGGCACTAAATTCAGGATTGCCTTTTCACCTTGTAATAACATACACAACCACAATATACAGTAAGTGCAGGAAGAATATCCTTTGTAGTTTTTTACTTATGACCATGGGAAATGTGAATAAAGGACAATCAAATCACATTCGTTCCACGTGTTACAGACATATTTATAAACAACAGGAAGCCTCCCTGAGTCTACTTCAGCTTGTAAGGCTAACCCAGGCAGGACTTGAAGCTGTGCTTGCAGGACAGACATGGTATAACTCTTAGAGCTACTAGACAGTCAGTCAGTGTTTTGGCATTTCAGGACATCATGACCTACATGTTTCACCTGGCTGTAGCGAGGGGTTAGCTGTGAGAACAGTCTAACCAATCTCTTCAACCCTAGTGATAACTTTCAGCTGCTGCCCAGAAAAAAACATCAGGGATGTGAACAGCAACTTCATGGAAGACCTCCCTTGTGCCTTTTTCTGGAATAATAATAATTTTGAAAGCATTAAATATTTCTCCACTTTGGAAACACAGTATTTATTTCCACCAATAAATAAAAGTCTTGTTTCCATTTATATCTATATTGAATAACAGAAGGAGTGTTTCAAATTTCAGTATTACGTGTTTATGAAATTATAACTTTCAGTCTATAACAGTTGTATGGCAATTTAAGACACCACATTTACTTGCGAGAAGGATACTCCCTTTTTACAGTCACTAAAACCAAATGTAAGCCAATTTCATTTTTTAATTCCTCACGTTACTTACACATTGATACATTCCCTCCAGTGAATCCAGAGAGCTTTTAGTTCCAGAATACACAAGATACAGGACTCAGATTTAGCCTCAAGCCCTTTCCCTCAGTGGTTGTCAAAATACAGAATAAAGAAGTTTCTCCTGCAATTGAGTTTCAGAGAAAGTGAAGACTTATCATACCACAGAGAGTAGCTAACCTTGGAAGATTCCCTTATTTCAGGAAAGGAGAGGCCACTTTCCCTTCCTTTTAGAAACTCTGACAATCTAAAAAAAGTCTAGGTCATGTTCAGTTGTGCATATTATTTTAACAGATTATTTTCACAGTAGGGGGGATCTTCTTGCTTTTAAAATAAATTTTAAACAGCTTCCATTGTGGCCATCTACAGACCAGATTTTGCGCAAAATCAAGAGTCCATGTTTGAAAGGGAAAAAAAGGAAATTAGAGAAAAATGGAGCTGTGAAGAGAAATAACTAAGTCAGTAACTAAACAAGCTGTAACTTCACAAGGAAAATAAAGCAAGTAAATCCCAAAAGAACTGATAAAAGGAAAGTGAATTATTTGTACACTCTCTTTAAACACACAGAAAATACATTTTCCAAAAGGCCTGCCTGCTGCTGGGCTACTAGTACAGCAGTCTTCCTAAATGTAGCTTTGATTTCAAAAGAATTGGGGATGCTCCCAGACACAAAGTGGGGATGCAGATCTATTCTTCTGTTACTGAAGAGAAAGAAGCAGTGGTATTTTTGAAAACATGTGGGATATGAGGCAACTGAGCCAAACACTGACAAACACTGAGTGGAAAGTTAGGCACCGATTCTGTATCCAAACCAACATGGAAATTCATGTAAAGTAATGTAATCTGAAACCCAGATTAAACTATTTCAGAGAGACACATTAGTTTTCAGCCTGATGTGTGAGGGCATAAACTGCTGGACTGGAGAACCTGAATGTGGGTTAGAAGGCAACGGAAAACAGTGAGACCACTCCCACTGATAGCTGAATGGTGTTGGATAGGGTTAAAACCCCTTCATCTCACATGTAGCCTGTCCATTCTTGGCTTCTTGTTTCCAGGAATGTACACAATACAAGCTCTGGCAGCTTACAGACAAATATGTCGCAGGAGGCAACCCAACACTGCTTTGCTCACCAGCCCCTTAAATCAAGCAAGCTTCAAAGAAAGCACACAACAGTGACTCTGCACATGAGCTGTCACTGCCATCTAATTTAAATATGATCAAGGACCTTAATACAAGGGAGAATAACTTTTGGTGAAAGGAAAAAAACTGAAAGATATTTTGATAAACAGAAAAAACAAAGCTATCACATACAAAACTGCTTGACTGGGGAAGACAGGTATGGGGATTTTTTTTCTAGTTTGATCTGATTTTCACCTAAACAAGCCAATGCCCCCACCTATATCTGTACTTTACTAGGAAAACCTCTTTAAAGTCTTCTACAACATGTCAACTTATGAAGCACACGGTCATATGAAAAGAACTGTAACTAATTTTGTATTTAAGGTGACCAACTGACTCTTCACTCTCTGAATCGATAAGAAAAAATACCCGAGCATTGACTTTACTGTCATGTTTATTTAAAAAAAAAAAAAAAAAAAAAAAAGCACCAAGATTTGAAAGACAAAGAAACAGAACTCATGTAAAACATTTGAAATAGCAAAATGACAAGCAAATCAACATATCAGCCAGTAGAGTACTTAATGGCAGTATAAAAGGTAGGTAAGCTCTATATTGTACATTTGACAAAAGGGAGAAAGTAGCATGATGATGGGGAAAAAATGGAGAAAAGGAGAAACAGCAATCACAGAATATCAATCATTTTAACTTCCAGAGAGTCTAGGACAAGAAAGATAAATTTGGCCACATTTTTGGGAACAAGTTTGCTTGGTAAGGTGGAAGGTATTTTGGATGTTCTCACTGGAAAAAAAAACAACCAACCAACCACATACAACTGTTTCTTTCAGTACCACTGGAGTTCAAAATCCCACATTTCTTCATCTTTCTTCACCTTTTCTTAGAACTTCTCCATAGTTCTCTGTACTTTGCAGTTCTCTCTCTGTTTTGTGCCTTTCCTGCATCAGCAGCAAACATGGATTTAAAAAAGGAGAAGAAAAAAAATGAGGAAAAAAAAATACCACTTTTCCAAATGCAGCTTCCTGCTGAGGGATGCTTTGCAGGGTACAGACAGGGAGCAGCTGTGGGTACCCAGCACCATGAATACTGCAGCCAGTTCCACAATACAGCAGAATGAGGAGCCATCATTATTTCTAGCCACACTAAATAAATACTTTGAGTTTTTAACCAAGATTATATTCCATTTCACTCACATATGAAGAAATCAAAACAGGAATTATTTGCTGATCAATATATATTAAAAAAAACTTCTGATTTGCTATTTGGTGGTACTGTACAAAACAGGTCAAGCTCATAACTTGAAGCTCTATCTCTAACAAGCACTGACATATGGGCACTAGAAATTCAGATCCATGATGTGATGCCTAATGTGCAACCATGTTTGCCTCCAAAGTGACCTCCCTGCCCCAAGCAGAGCGCAGGAGCAGACACTTTGTCGCACCATTTCCACAAATCACCTGACTCCTGTGGTGCTCACTGCATTGTAAGCAATGCAGCTGGAATGGGGAAGCCCTGTATCAGCCAACTAGGATGTGGACGCTACATATACAAAGAGAACTAAATAAAACACGTCCCAGGAAAACCCTATGTACCCTAAGAAAAAAATCACGACCACTTGACAAGTCCCTTTTTTTCATGAAGGAAGCTGCTCGACCAGTAACGTCAGGTTCAAGGTAAATCAGTTTCCTCTCATGACAGATGCCTGAATTTAATTATTCGCAAATAGTTGCCTTCGGGCTATTCACCTGACTGCCACAGACCCAGCTAATAGGTTGGAAGCTGCACCAAGGCATCCAGCTGAGTAGGGAGTTCCTCTCTCTGAGCTAAAAAAGAATCCCCTTCTTTTCTAAACCACTTCCAGTAACTAACCTCTACAAAAAACAAGTAAAAGCTTCTCCATCCTTTCTTTCAAAAGCATCAATATATCCATCTTGGTGATCTTTATTATCTCAGTGCTTAAAGTGTCCACAGAAAAAAAAAAACAGAGGGAGCATGTTAATTTACCATCTCTGCTTCATAGTCTCACATCTGTGCGCTCAATCTCTCAAGTGACTACTGCATCTAAGAGGCCCCCTTTATCCTTACCAACAGGGCTGAGGGACTCTTGCTGGCCACCATCATCCAGAAGCAAGACTGGGATGTGTTCCCTAAGATCTCCAGTCTTTGACACAGACCCTCTCAATACAGGCAGTTCAGTCTCGCAAGTCCTTCACCCAAAATAAGGCACTTAGCCCGAAGGGACTGACTCAACTGACGGAACAGTTCCGTACACGAAGCACAAAACCTCATTTTACATTTGTAATTTTTTAAAATAGCAAGTGAAGGGGGGGGGGGGGGGAGGAAATAAATGGCAATAACTTCTGAAACCATGCTAAGACCTGCTCAACCAGATTTGAAATGTACTGTCTGGAACTGACCAAGTTGCTCCACCTGGAGGTTTACTGTTGATTTTTTTTTTCCTGGAAAAAAAGATCAGTGTGTTTTCAGATGGCATGTTGTAAACCTTGCATAGAGCCAGCTGCACTCTATCATATCAAGTTCTCTTTTGGACTGATTCTCTCAGAAAGGTTTCATCGGTTTACAAGCAGCTAGGTTGTAGGTGTATTTCCCCTTAGGATTCTGTGATGTGTCAAGTATGAAATTGAAACTAAACAAGAAAACGTGGAATAGAGTTGAAGTGTCTCTACAGTGAAAGCTGTTAAATGAGAAACAGGCACTGCAGACTACAAGTGTCAATTAGGCACTGGCTCCACTGAGAAATAACATTTTCACATTGTTTCTGCCTTCTGGTTTGCTGTTGATAGATCTGGGCTTAGAAGAGTTATCCTCCAGTTACACGTATTCCTGACATCTTCCTTACGTAGGCCTGTCAGCATAGACATTTCACAGCTAAGCTTCTTTGTATCATTTTAAATTAATAAAAAATTCAAACACTATAATAAAAATATGCAATTGCCTCATCAGTTACTACAAATCTGGGGTGTTTTATTGTCAAAATAGTGATTTCAGAAATCTCTGGCTTTTGGCATCCAAATATGTGTATTTCAGTGAGATCTGAGCTGTGATTGACAAACAGGTGCAAAGCAGCCCTGAAAGTCTGCCTTACAGATTGTAAATTACATTGCCTTTCCAGAAAGAAAAGGAGTTGGGATGACCAGAAGGCAGAACATTCTGCAAATGCTTTACAAAGTCCAGTGAATTCCAAAAACTGAACATAATTTCACAGGCTTCCAGAAGTGCTTTCTAGGACATTGTCTCTTTCTTAATAACACAGCCTCTTCTATGTGGGCCATGTAATTGCTGTGAAAGTGCAATGGCCCTACCTTCTAGCAAAGAAGGATCAGAAGAGAATTACCATCCCTGACAACACTCTGCCTCAAGATTGACTTTCAAGGATGGGAAAAGCTCTGTTCCAAACACCACAGAGAATAGATAGCTAAAAGGTTTTGAGCCCTGAGCAAAAGGCTTTGCAACAATAACAAATCAATCCATACAGAGACCTCGCTTCTGAAAAATGGCTGACTGACTCCTGAGTGGCTGAAAAGGTGTAACTAAAACTGAAATTTGATCTTCTATCTCCATATGCTATTGTAACTCCATCAGACTCCTTTCACTACTCACTCCTGGACTCCTCCAGTCTGAGATTTCTGTTTTTTCAATTTACCCTGCACTTACATCTGAAATCAGGAAAGAAACCTGTTCTTGCAGCACGTGGTGTCATGTAATTCTGCTTCCTGAGGACAAAAAACACCCTCCTGCACCAGCACTGGGATAATTGGAATGCATTGCCATCAACACTAAAATGGATGTTTCTGTTTCTTCTGCATTCCACATGGACTGTGAATTTGACAAGCTCCCATAATAATGACAAACATTTCCAATGAATTTCAGAGCTAATATATTCTGATCCCTACAGAGCAGATTTTGAAAAAGAGTAAGTGTATCAATTTACAGCCCAAGACTAGGTAAAAAAAGGCAGAGCTTTCTGCAGAGAGGAATGTTAACAGCGAAGATACAAAGGCAGAGGAATTTGATTTTAAAATGTTCAAAATATACTGTGTCTAAAGCAAAGCTAGCATTTCCCATGAAACCACAAAGAAACTTTGGAATGTGTAGCTGACTTAGAGACAAGGACTTTGGCATAGGACCTGTTCAGTTACTGACACAAATTAAAAATTGAGTTTCCCTGCAACATCTTCACCTTCCCCATAACACAGAAGACAGGAAAGCCTGACTGAAGTCTCATATGTAGCCCTAGTTACAGAGAGTAACAAAGCACATGTTGACTCGAAGAGGCAAGTAGGCATGGACAGAACCAGAGACAAGCCGCAGAAACTCTCCAGGTAGAAGGAATAAAGTAAGTAGATTCAGAGCGGTGCAGAAGTGACAGAGGGTGCTCTCATAAGGCAGGCCGAAACATGAGTTCCTCTTCTTGATCTACTGGGGCCATTCAGTAAGGGAATCTCAGTAAAGTATGACTGTGGTAGAAATGCAAAGAGTTCTGTAATGGAATTCTGCTACCATTGTGCAGAACACAATCAAAACATACCTTGCTAGGAAATGGAAGTTCAATACACTGCAGCAAAAGACAGCAAGCAGCCTCACTTTTATGCAGACAGTAGCCTACGTAGTTTTGTTTGTTTAAAGCCTTCAGGTAACTCTAATTTCGATGTCACAGAACATAAAGTTTCTGCACTCCTAGACAGCCAAAATGAAGCTTCTATGGTGTGGGACAGACATTGATTGACTAGTGAGTGAAAAATTTCCCTGTCTCAAATTTCGATTTGGAGTTTGCTTCTTCCAATAATCCGAGATAACCACAACATATTTGATCTTCAGATCTAGCACTCTGTGCATGACTGGGAAAGAGCTGCTGAAATTCCTGGGTCTGGCTTTGCCTACTAACTGTCAGCCTGACAATAAAGAGGTATTTCTGCTTTTTGTCTTATTTCATTATAATTGAAGCTATGTCTTGCCTGCAGTCAAGAGTGGAGCTTAAGAGATTCAAAAATAAGTGAACACTTTCAGGTAGCACTGTTTATGGAGCTAAATGGTCAAGCACAACTTACTCATATGTTCATACACTGGAACCAGATGTTCACATTGCTAAGTTTAAACTTGACAGCAGAGCATTATAAATACCATACAAGACTAGTCTGCAAGTTCCTTTCTCTCATTTCAGGCTGCTTATTGCGAAACATCTATAAAGGTCTACTCATTTAAAAAAGAAGAGAGATTATGCTATCTAGAAAGTTGTGTAAAAATACACTATTGACCTTTAAATTTTAAGCTATGAATGCATACCAGGCTTTCTCCAAAAGGGACTCCTTCCCAAGGTCATCTTTCTCTGGTAGAACATTTATTTACTTGGCACTACCCATTTGCCAGGCATGAAGAATGCTCCAAAAAGTATTTAGATTCAAGCATAGTTTTAAGCATGTGCAGAAGTCCCCATCACCATTACAGCCACACACATCCTTGAGGTACGGACATTTTAGTGCTTTGATGGACTTCAGTGTCATTAAGCTACAAAGTGGTTTTGTGAGATTGCCTCAGCACACACCAGTTGTTTTTGTTTTGATCCTACACTTGGCATCTGAATGAGCAGATGGAAATTAAAAAAAAAAAGAGTACTTCTAGTAACAAATTGTGTCCTGTTAGTGTCCTTAACAAGACACAAAATATTAGAAACAATTCAAAGATACTCACCATATGCTGCATACAACCTACAAATGTTGACCTTGAATCAGCACAAGTAGTCCAAATACATTAGTTACAAATGAATCAAGCTGAAAGTCAGAAGTATTAGCCTTAATATGAGCTACTGCTTCTGGTTTTGCATAATAATTGTCAGCAGATAATCATTTTTTTGCTTTAAAGGAGAAAACTGGTAGAGGAAGGGAAGGAAACATTTTCTTATTTTCAGGCAACTTTTTTCTTCTGAATAAAATCAGCCATGTTTTCTAGAATATCATCCCTCCTCCTCTTTCTTGTTATCTAAGGCTGTCATTTTTTCATTTAGGTGGGCAGATAAAGAGGGAGCATATCGCCTATTTTGCTACAATGAAAACCTTGCAGTTACAGCAAAGAACTCCCATAATGAAACTGTGAAAGCAGCACCACAAAGCATTCATGTGAGTGCTACTTCTGGTCACCAAGCCCTCTTCCCTTCCTGCAGGCCTTTGTTTAAAAGCCAGACAAGTTACTGCTTCCCAATTCCAGTCAATGAAGAGTTGACTATTTAGACTGGCTCTTACAAACTATGTACTTTGCAAGGCATGAAAACAACATAGGAACAGACCTAGTAATATGATTACTTACCAGTTTCTGCCTGCCCTGTGCAAGGAACATACATTAAAGTAGTTACTCAAGGCAAATCATCCTTCATGGTTCTGATTCTTCCTGAGCTGCAAATAGTGCACTGAGATAAGACATTATCTTTCCTTTAAAGATTCTCCAGGGGCTTGTAAAGGCTGCCCAAAGCCAAACCCATCTGAATTCAATAACACTGTCTCTACCCTATAGGCTTGTCAGGCTCATTAGCAAGTTTTTAATTTCCCTTGTTGTGGCTGTTCTGTGAGGTATAAGCAACTTCATATTGCTGGTGATGTTCCCTAAGTAGTCTGGTGCTAACTTTGCTTTCCGTATTGATTCTGCTCACTTGGTAACATTGATTTTTTTTTCCTTTTCCTAATTTCTGGTGTGATGGGAAAGCCACTGCACTTGGCATGAGTTCCTTTTTTGTGCCCCAGGATCATCTGTGGAGAAGCAGGCACTGTACTGCCAGTGGAGTTACCTCTGGTGGATAAGAGGCTCCAGAAAGAGCAATTGATGTAGCTGTACTGTTTATCACACAGCAACTCAAACACATATAAAAATGTATGTCTATACATACATAAAATACTTCTTAGAGAAAGAATATTATTCTTTCCCATGCTAAATAATTTCTTGATTTATTAAAAAGATTGTACACAGAACACACTCAGGTATGGCCACAGCACATCATAGCTGGCCTCTGGTGGCCCATACCTAATGCATAGGATGAAAGCTGTTCAAGGTTATGCCAGGGTCAGAACAAAATCAGTCTCAAACCAGGATGCCAGAAGTCCCTCTTCAGTCTTTTAATCATACCCAGTGAATACTGAGAGCATCTGTGAATCTTGCCTGGAAAACCTAGAAAAAGCTTGCTCTAGTTTTGAAAGCCACCAAACAGGACTGTCATTAGAAAATGCTTGAGAAAGGTACAGCCTATCCTGATGTGTTCCTTTTTACCATTCTCAAGACCATTCCAGGGATGTATACTATCAATGCAGAGACATGGGAGTGTGAAAGCATCATCCTCTATCTAGCTTTTAGAAAAGGGAAAGGTTATTATCCCATCGTCTTTTACAGAGACTTGGTGTACTAGAGCGAATGAGTCACAGAGATTCCCATGACGTACTAAGTACAAAAACATTGCCTGAGCTCTAGAGAATGCAGTCACTGTACTCTCCCATAGTACAGCTCTTCTATGAATCTATCTGCTATGTTCCAGAAGTCTGGTACTGCAGCTGCTGAATCCTTTGAACACCCTAAAGCAACTACAAAATCTTACCAGTTGTTTTAAAAGCAGCAGCAAAAATCCGATAGTCTTGATTTGTTCCAAGAAAGACCCAGCTCTAACAAAACTCCTGCTGATTGCAAAGTGAACAGCAATACACAGCCCTCCCTCAGCTCAGAGCACAGTTCTGGTGCATGTCCAGGGGAACTAAACCTCAAAATACTTCATAAGAAATACACAGAGAGACAATTAAACAAGTGTTTAATATGATGGAAAATTCCTTTCCGTTTTAAAAACAGTTTCTTTAATTTTTTCTCTCAGATGGCTAGTAAGAAGACTGAAAAATATGGTTAGCAAGCTACAAGCAGAAAAAAAAAAAGCCTTTGAAATTCTGAAGTCTTGTTTTAAAATATTAATGGCCATATCCCTATTGATTCATAAACAGATAATACATTCTGAAAATTGGGAAGGATTTGGTCTAGGATTCTTCTTGCACTTATGTCCAATTTTCTGCTGATAACTGTCACAAGAAGCAATTTCATGCTGTATTTTCAGGTTCCACGCAACCAGTAGAATCCATGCATTAGCATACCCCAGGAGCAGATCTGCATACACCTTTCCATACGCATTATCCTTGTTCACTCCAGAAACACAATCACAAAAATAATATACCATTTCATCCTCATCAGTCATGTCTCTAAGTGCTCCTAGCTCTTCTGCCACAGAATCTGCAGTTTCATGAAAGACTGACTATCAAAGAACTGCACAATTCACTATTGGTAGATGTTGGGAAGGAAGCTGAATAGGGAAAAGCGTATGTGTGAACATGCAAGGATCAGGCACTTACTATGAACACTGTCATCATTTTTCAAAGTTGCAACCATGTGACACTCTATACTATGAGCCAGTTATCTTACTTCATAATAGTGAGCAGCCTGAGAGCACATTGATCTCTAATCCTAATAACAAGACCTGCATGTGACCTCCCCAATTCCTTCTAAATACAGAGAAGCTTGAGTGACTGTAGACACGGGGTGGATTATGTTGAGTAATTATTGTAAATAACTTATTGGGATATTCCTCTCTTAGAAGAAAAGCACTGAAGAAACCTCCAGGGTGAAACGCAGTGAATATGCAAGGAGTCTGTTCCATGACATAAGACCTGCAAAAGTTAGATTGTTAGCAGCACCACAGGACCATGGTGTGCTGACTCTGAGAGGTACGGCACAGAAAGTGGAGCAAGGTGTAAAACTCCATGGCCAGGCTCTGTGACAAGATCGCAAGGATGGGAACTTGGTGGTACTATGGAACCGATAAACTGCATCGTAGTCATCCTCAGTTAGTAGCTTTTTTTATTTTCTGTTGCACCAATCGCAACATAGACAGGTATGATTAGAGTTTCTCAGGCTCCACCTGAAAGTAAGAAAATAGTATAAAAACAGCTTATGAGAGAAGGAAATCTGGGGAAAATACTGACAGACAAGTCAGCAGGACTGCTGTCTTCTGGGACCAGTCAACAGGCTGCACCTCCCTTACCTCTCCACAGGGACTCCTACTGGGCAAGATTCACACACTTGGTTATACTGAGTTCTTCCCCTGGGAAACTTAGAAGTCTCTACTGAGTTATTTCATAGCTTAATGTGTTTTGCGGTCAGCTGTATTATTCACATTATTGGTATTCATGTGTGCTCTACGGACAGTATATTACCAGCAAGTCAAAAGAATCTGTAATCTGTTTCTCCAATAAAGAGCACTACTCTATAAACTAGATGAAGGTGTTCCTTTGTTATGAATCACTAATTTTAAGAGTTCTCACCGGGCATGGCCAAATGGCCTACGAATAGTTGTGCAAGTCAGTTTGAACACAACCAGATCTGCAGCACCAAAGTGGAAGATCATAAGCAGGCACCTTTTTTTTTCCTCCAAGGAGACAAAAGGTCCCTGTTCACAATATTCCATTTTCAAGACTCTTTTTGCAAATAGAATAAATTCTCTAAGAATAGAGATATCAAGTTATTTTTCCATATTATACACAGTAGATAAAAAAACTACACAGTAGCTAATCTGAAAGCTATTCCCTTTACTTCAGCATATCTTTATATATTCTGTTCCTGCAGCAGCAGTCTCACCAGTGTGTAAAACACAAAAGTTACTTGAAATTAATATTGTTAACTTAAAATGACATTAATAAGCTATTTGAGCAGAAAGGTAAGCATACTGTGACTTATACAGATCAGTCAATTAAGGCAAACAGCAGCCTAGAGATACTTTCTGAAAGAGGAACTCTGCTGGTGGGAGCCATTTTGTTCTGAAGTGACAAGATTTATGCAATTTTCCTTCTCTAACGTAAACTCCCTGCAGCTTAGGGGCATGCTGTACCTTTCTGAGCCTCCAGCATTGTTGTCAGCATACACAGTCAGCAGCTCCTGTGTCAGATTAACCCTAAACAGCAAAACCCCAAGGAGGGCTGTCTGCACAGATGCCAATTCCTACAAAAAAGGAGTTGGCAAAGAGAGGCTGGATGCCAGATGGGGCCAGTGCATCTCCTTTTCCATTGAGACGTTAATGCTTATGTGTGTCGCAGTGTTTCTTCTTTCTGTTTCCTCCCATCTCCTTCCTTTATTCTGATGAACTCACTTGGGCAAAAGAGATCAGATTTTATTGGTTGCTCAAAGATAAAAGGTCATGAACACTTCAGAAGATCTAACTTCCACTAGAATAAGCTTTAGGCAAGTAAGAAGTTTTGCAGAAGAAAATTATTTTAGCTAAAGGTTTCAGTAGCAATTGTGAGAATATTTTATTTCAGTTAGGTCAGGGGCTTGTGTCTACTACTCAGCTAATGGTAAATAAAATGGGAGAACTATTCCAGCTCTCAAAGGAACTGGATACTCAGGTAATATGATACACTCCCTAGCACCCTCTTGTCTCTTTGAAAATTTTCCACTTATCTCTCTATCAATATTATTTTCCTTTCCTTTTTTTTCCCCCTCATTTGGAGGACCGATCACAATCTAAGGGTAAGATCATTCTCAGTATTTTTTTTCTTTACTATTTTTTTAGCAGATATCTGCACATTTGGGTAAGTAGCATTAAAGTAGCATTGCTAAATATATATGAGTAAGTACTTTTAAACATTTGAAAGCTATCTTTTTTATTTGCTCTGGGTAGTAGATGGCAAAACCCTACCGCCTGCACTAAGCCCGGTATCCATTTTAAATAATCTAACAGTGCCCTTTTTTTCTATCTCCCTACAGCTTCTTTTGAATATTTAAAGGAAAAGAAAAATCCCTTGTGGGCAATTAAATTTGAAGTATAGTAAAATAATCTTTCTATTGCTATATTATTAATCTAAAATGAATGTGTATACATTAAATTGTACAGTCTGACAGAAATAAAATTATTTAGAGACATTCACATAGTAAAGGCATCGGGAGATCATTTCTTCTGTATGATGAGAGGCAAATTCTATTGAGATACTTGGAGAAATTTCAACCTCCAAAGAAAACAAAGACAGAAATAAATATATATTTAAATGTCTATGAACTTACTGACAACACCAAGCTGTGTGGTGCAGCTGACACCCTGGAGGGAAGGGCTGCCATCCGGAGGGACCTGGACAGACTCAAGTGGTTGGCCCACGCAAATCTCATGAAGGTCAGCAAGTCCAAGTGCAAGGTGCTGCACCTGGGTCAGAGCAATCCCACGCAAAAATATTGGCTGGGTAGAGAGTGGGTTGAGATTACCTCAAGGGGGCCTACAAGAAAGCAGGAGAACTTCTTTTCTACAAGGGCAAATAGTGATAGGGCAAGGAGTAATGACTTTGAACTAAAAGATGGCGGATTTAGATTAGCTATAAAAAAGAAATTCTTCACAATGATTCTTCACAATGAGGGTGGTGAGGAATGGGTTGGCTAGAGAAGCTGTTGAAGTCCCATCCTTGAAAGCGTTCAGGGTTAGTCTGGATGGGACCCTGAGCAGCCTGATCTAGTGGCTGGCAACCCTGCCCATGGCAGAGGGGTTGGAACTGTATGGTCTGTGACATCCCTTCTAAACCAAGCCATTCTATGATTCAGTGAAAATATGCAAATGATGATTTATTACAAACTTCATATAAAAACTAGGGGAAAATGTGTTACAGAAAATTAGGTACTTCATGTGTGTGCTTTTTGAATAAGCAAATGAAGTCCGTTTGTGATATACCAATTGATTTTAAATATAGATTTCATACAATCCAAGTACTTGGGATATTTCTCACTTTTAAAAATTAACTGAGGAAGTGAGGATAAAATAAACACAAAACATATTTGTAAAATAATAGCAGTTTATTGGCCAAATCCATTAAAGCACTTCAGAGTTTAGCATTACTTTCCAGTTCTCATTGGGTTATTGACTGTCTTCTTTGTCCCAAAAGCCCAGATGCTCAGGCTTTCTTTGTTCAGCACACTGAACACAAGGGAAAAGGCACCTTTTCATTGCCACTGTTCAATTCACTATAAGACATCACTCTCCTGTGCTGCTCTTGGTAGGGAAGTATTAGTATAAGGTGCTTGGAATAATAAAGACTAACATGTCTGATTCAGATGTGTGTTTGTGAATAGCACAAAGACTTCATGTCTGGCCTGAATCAACAGGAGAGACACCTCCAGATGCTTGCTTTGCTGTTGTATAGACATCTTAATTGTCCTGAACAGCTTACAACAAACTACGTATTCAGTGGTGACATCTTCATTCTGCTTGCAAATGGGAAAATCCTGAAGTTTGAGCTTCCCAACTGAATGCAATAAACCCATAGACCTTCTCAAAAAGGAATGAATCCTAATGCTGTGAAAGTTCTGAGAGGTACCTGAAGTCAGCTAGAGAGAACACACTTCAATAAACAAGCCAGTGTACATTAAGGAATTCAGTGTGACAGGAGGGTGGCCGCATGAGCAAAGCGCTACATGCAGACCTCATCAGCAACCAACTCACAAAATTGTCTGATTAAATTAACATATGAATCAAATCCCAGAGCCATAAGAGATACTAAGAATCAGTTACTTACTGTCATGGCAGAAAAGGGTCCCATTAGAGCACCCCTGCCCTACTCAGAAGCTACAAACACGGCTGCACAAGCTCCCAGGATGCAAACTGTGGCAGTCAGTGCAGGTCCCCAGCCCTACACCATCTTCATCCAGGCAGCAGCTCTTCTTGCTGAGTCTCTTCACAATGCTCATCGTTTTGGAGCAACATCACAGCCATCTGAGACTAAGACAAATTTTCAGGGGAAGGATTTTGTGGAAATGAAGTTTCTGCAACTTACTGAAGCTGTTTCACAAATAGCCCACCATTTCAGTATAAGCATTTCTCTGCAGCCCAGCCCTTGGAGATGAATTTGATGTGTTACCTCTTGCTGATCCTGACACTGTTCAACAGTGAAATTCCCAGAGAAGTACCACACTTTGTAAGTCTGTGTCATAATGCAGAATGAGTTATCCACAATTAAAAGCTTGATTACGGGGTCTTGTTCTTTGAATTCTTTTCAGCTCTGCAATTGCAGATCCATTGGCAAAAGCACACATGGTTTTGTTTCAGATTATCTGTCAGGAACATAATCAGACTTTGATCTCATTTTCTGGACCTATTATCCATGGTCTGTTCTTCTGAAATAGAATTAACCATTTCATCACATCTAAGTGAGCAAGCAACAGAAGAACAGTTTTAAGGATCTCTGTTTTCTCTACATGTTGTGAATGACAATATGCATGGCAAGAGCGCTAATAACTAGCACACATCCCAGACCTCCTTACAGTTGTCTTTTGACAACTTGATGACTGGTTGAATTTCCTTCAGTTCATTCTGAACAGTTTCAGTTAATGAAAATGTATTAACCACTATGCTGTAGAGTAAATCCAGAATGAAAAGCATTTGTTCCAAGTAGGAAAGTGTATTCATAAACTAAACCATTTGCTGTTCCATCCAACATATTTTGTTGATTGGGTTGGCATTCATCAGAGGCAACACATTCTCAGCATAACTGAGACTTCAGCACTATTGTCTGCTCCATTCCCATCTCCACACCAAACACCATAGGAGACAATCAGTTTCTAGCTCCTCTGTTGATAACTGATCTTTTTTTTTTATGTGGGATAAATTCTATGGACATGAACAGATCAAAGTAATTAAAGAACTTCCACTGATCACACAATGAAATGGTCACTATGGAAAAACAGTATTGCAGCAGAACTGAAATACAGTACACAAGCTGTCAAAAGTGGGAGAAGCAAGAGGTCACGAAGTAGCAGAACTATCTACTCTTTGAATTAGAGAGAAAAGTGGCAGCAGAGAGGCAGGAGAAAAAGCAGCTAAACCAGGTGGTCTTGCTCTCTGGAAGTTTAACAGTACCAAAGAGAAGCAACCTTTAGAACCACTCTAATTCGTTAGAGCACAAGAAAGCCTGCCAAACACAAGTCATCAGAAAATAAAAATGCAGTTATTTTACCGACAGAGTTGGGTGGGAGGGAGGAGAACAACTGGTTTCTTGTAAGAAAAACAAGAAAAGAGGATAGCAGGGTGTTTAATTCAAAATTAAGTATATAGGAAGTAAAAGTAACAAGGTAATAGTACTAATTATGGAGAAGTGGCACTTAGATCCCCATTTTACAGGCTCACAGTTACAGAACCACCAAGGTTGGCAAAGATGCCCAAGATCATTCAGTCCAACCATCTACCTATTACCAATATCTCCCATTAAACCATGTCACTCAGTATGACATCTAAACATTTCTTGAACACCTCCAGGGACAGTGACTCCACCACCTCCCTGGGCAGCTCATTACAGCACCTGACCACACTTTCAGAGAAGAATTAATTCCTAACATCCAGCCTGAATCTCCCCTGGTGCAACTTGAGGCCATTCCCTCTAGTTCTATCACTAGTTACATGAGAGAAGAGTTCAACCCCCACCTCACCACAACCTGTCTTCAGGTAGTCATAGAGAGTGATAAGGTCTCCCCTGAGCCTTCTCTTCTCCAGACTGAACAATCCCAGTTCCCTCAGCTGCTGCTTATAAGGCTTGTGCTCCAGACCACTCACCAGATTTGCTACCCTTCCAGGGCCTCAGTGTCTTTCTTGTAGTGAGGGGCCCAAAACTGAACACAGTACTCAAGGTGCACCCTCACCAGGGCTGAGTACAGAGGGATGATTATTTCCCTGCTCCTGCTGGCAACACTCTTTCTGATACAAGCCAGGATGCCATTGGCCTTCTTGGCCACCTGGGCACACTGCTGGCTCATGCTCAGCTGAGCATCAACCAATACCCCCAGGTCCCTTTCCTCTACACAGTCTTCCAGCCACTCTGCCCCAAGCCTGTAGCGATGCCTAGGATTGTTGTGAGAAAAGCTCAGGACCTGGCACTTGATCTTGTTGAACTTCATCCCATTGGCCTCAGCCCAGCGATCCAGCCTGTCCAGATCCCTCTGTAGGGCCTTCTGACCACCAGGCAGATTGATACTTCCTCCCAACTTGGTGTGTTGTCTTGCATACTTACTGAGGGTGCACACTCAATGCCCTCATCCAGGACATCAGTAAAGATACTGAACTGGACAGGCACCAGTACCAACCTCTGGGGAACATCACTTGTGACCGGTCGGCAGCTGGATTTAACTCCATTCACCATCACTTTCTGGGCCCAGCCTCCCAACCAGTTCTTTACCGAGCAAAATGTTTTAATGTTCTCTTTTACCCCAACTGCCAAGTTGAGTTCAGGCTGGGCTTTTACCTTTCTAATTTTCTCCCTGCACATCCTAACAACTTCTCAATAACAGACCACCACCAGCATGTCCACTTTATTGGCCCTCCCCCCGATCCTTACCCATAGAGATTCAGTCTTATCAGTCCCAGTCCCAAGCTCAACAACATTAAAACACTCTTTAACGTAGAGAGGCACACCACCACTCCTCCTTCCTTGCCTATCCCTTCTGAAGAGTTTATAGCCATCCACTGCAGCACCCTAGTCATGGGAGTGAACCCACCATGTTTCCATAAAGGCAACTAAATCATAGTTTGCCTGCTGCACAATGACTTCCAGCTCCTCCTGTTTGTTGGCCATGCTGTGTTCATTGGTGTAGATGCATACCAGCTGAGCCTGTTGCCTCACCCCCAATCCTGTCATCATTCCCCTAGGCTCACCTCTAGTGGGCCTGGTTTTATCCCCTTCCCCCTTCATATCTAGTTTAAAGCTCTCTCAACAAGCCCTGCCAGCTCCTGGGCTAGGGTCCGTTTCCCCCTTTCAGACAGGCGAGACTCATCAGCAGGTGCCACGTAAATCACTCCATGGTCATAAAAACCAAAATTCTTGTGATTGCACCAGCCTCTCAGTCACATATTTATGAGATGGGTTTTCCTGCTCCTCTGTATCCCTTCCTAGCACTGAAGGGATAGAGGAAAATAACAACCTGTACGCCCGCTCCATTCACTAACCACCCCAGTCCCCTGAAGTCCTTTTTGATAATCCTCATGCTTCTCTCAGCAACTTCATCGCTGCTGGCCTTAACTATAAATAAAGGACAATAATCAGAGGGGTGAATCAGACTAGGAAGTTTCCTAGAAATATCCCTGACCCAGGCCGGCAGCCTACAGGTAAGATCAGGCTGACATATAGGGCCCTCTGTTCCTCAGAAGGGAGTCACCTACAACAATCACCCTTTTTTTCCTTCTTGATGGAGGCAGTCTTGAGGTGTGGAATCAATCGCCTCACCCTAGACAACCTCATGGGTGGATCTCCTACTTCATCCTCACACCTCTCCCTCAAGTTCCAGAGCAACAAACATACTGCACAGGGGCACCTGGGGAACTGAGGTAGGTCGGGATGGGTGTTGCCTGTGATGCTGAGCCAGGACCTGTTTCCACTCCTCCTCTTCTATTAAATTGTCCCTCTCTGCTTGACGATGCTTGCACTTTCTGATACTCCTTACCAGTTATTTCCTTGTGGTCTGTGACGTATAACTAAGAGGAAACACGCCTGAAATTGGTACCAGACAGTGGCATGCAATCTAAGAACTTCCCCGTTGGTCTACTGTGAGAGAAGAAAACTGCAAACTGAAAGACAGCATTGTATTTTTCAGTGAAGAACAGGTTAAAAAGGTGGTGAAAAAAGTAAAGACAGCATGGAGAAGGAATAGCAGGTGCCTGTGATATATATGCAGAATAAAAGAGGGTCCTCCAGGTCATGTACAAGATCTCCCTAATATATATCCGTAACAATCCTTGTCCCTTCATTCTTCAAGGCAAAGCAAATAGATAAATTAAGAGCTGGAGATGCTGAGACTTAAGCACTTTTTCATCATATGAGCCATGAGTGCTCTGTTTTTGACCTGCGATATTAGCGTATTCCCTTTCTTCCTTTTGATAATGACAGTGCTTTGATCTCTGCATTACTCCAAGGAACACAGGGTGAGTGCCACAAAACGAACAGAAATAGTCACCTGAATATCTTAGTATTTGCACTCATTTCATGCTTTCTCCAAGTAAACACACAAGAGAATTCACCTGTTGGCAGGAACTGGGCAAACAAACAGCAAACTACAAACTCAAATGCAGACTATTTGCAGGAAGTGAGTTCTGAATTTGCATTCAAGTCAGAATGGCTGGTGATAGCAGGCTCCATTCATGTAAGCAGAATTAGGAACAGACTGTGGCTTCTCTGTCCACTTTCTGACTTTGAAAACATTCCCTCAGATGGCTACAAACAACACCTTACTCTATTCCATGAAATTGAAAGACACAAAATTCAGAGTTGTTTCCAGGAAACTACGAAAAGAGGTATCTGTCAGGAAGATTACTTATTCTCAAGCAGCCTGCCTAGTTCTGGTACAGAGCCATCTCTAATGGTGTTAGAAGTGGAAGAAAGCACTTAGAAGAAAGAGTTGTTACGAAGGGCTACAGTACAAACAAGTAAGAGGTACTCTGTATCCAGACTCTTCAATTTCTACTGTTTTTGTAATGTAGCCACACTCTGTGTATAGGGTATTTTTCTTTTATTTATTTTTTTCCAAATTGAAAACTTTATCAATTGTGTCTGCTTTAAGCAATTTCAAAACCTAACTAGAAAAAAAAAATCAAGGGACTTCATAACTCTTGACCCCTCCTCCTTAGCCCCACAAAACTTAGGAAAACAAATGTGCTCTGCAAAGCTTTGGGGCTTTCTGAGCCTTTGCACTTTCCACCATGGTAACTGTATTTGCTGCTATTTTTAGTGACTAAAGTAAATTCCTTCACTTAACTGCATTGTCACAAGAGATTAATGCAAAGTGGGAGCTTGAAGAGAGGGAACTTAGTTTTCCTGGCTTTGTTCAAGGCAATTCAACCAGTTCCTTTGAAACAGCCCCCTGGCACCTAAGCTTTCTCACAAGAAAAGTTATCCCCTCACTATGCTAACCCAGAGGTGATATCAAGTCTTTCCTAAAGGCATCTAAAACCCTAAACTGCTTAGAGAACTCTCAGCAGGATCTGAATACCTCTTCTCCCTGCCTTGTACTGCAGCTAGCATGATTCTTTCCCACCTATACCTAAAGCACATGAAAAGCAGAGCAACACAGGTGCATCCCTCTCGCAGTGTATTGCCCAGGAGCTGAAACAATTCACTTCAGCCTCTTCCCTCAGAGAGGAACCTGGGGCAGGCAGCTGCTGTCTCTTGTCTCCACAAATGCTGGTTAACTCTGAGCCTGCCAACAACTGTACTGAATTTCCACTGTGGCTCAGCCTTTTCAATACTCCGTACCGTACCCCTGAGAATTTCAGGTCATCAGCATTCTTTTATACTGAACTCCTCTTTTTTCCTCATTCTCAGTATTTCCTCACTGTGTACACTAACACTTGTCTGGTACATTATCACTCAGTATAAATCAGCAGGATTTCACTGCAAAGGGAAAAAGAGTTAAGGTTTCATGTAGACAGTGAATGTGTGATGAAAAACTTGAGCAAATTCCCTCTATTGAAACAGAGAGTTACTTCATTGGTGCTCCAGCAAACGGTATAGACATCTCAAACTCCTTTAGGATATGTAAAGCATTTAGATTGCTGTTAATGTTTAGAGGGTGGTGAGACACTGGAACCCAAGTAGCCCAGGAGGGTTATGGGTACACCCCTCCCTTGAAGTGCTCAAGGCCAGGCTGGACGGGGCTTTGAGCAGCCTGGTCTAGTGGGAGATGTCCCTGTCTATGGCAGAGAGGTTGGAACTAGATGATCTTATGACCTTCCAACCCAAACCATTTCTATGATTCTATGAACTGCCAGAAATACAGATCTTATCTAAGAAGCACAGAGAGGAATGGAAATGTGCAAAATGAAAGTATACAGAGACTCAGAGTTAATCCATCTTACCAAGAAACTGGAGTTCCCTAGTTAGATACCTAAGTTCTTCATGCGTCCTTTATGTCTGCATGTGTATGCGTCCACAACATCCTGAGAAGTGCTGAGAAGTAGCTGTCCATGTCATGCATGCAGCAGAGTTCCCCAGCTCAGTAGTTCACTGCTTTTTTCATTCTAGTATGGATGGCTCTCTTCCACTCACTTACTCTTACCTCATAGCACAACTGAAAAAAATCAAAAACAATAGCAGATTCAAAGTCCTTCCCTTCCTGTAGGGACAATAAACAAGATCCTAGATCAATCCTCCAACTTTTAAACCAAAAAGCATTATCTAACCTCCCTGTTAAAGTTGCAAAAATATTTCCTGAATCGTAGAAAACAAAGGAAAAATAGAGTGAACTACTGCACAGTCTGCAGACTGTAATGTCCACCCAGGAGAACAGAACATGCTAAATCCAAGGACAACTAATATGAAATAAATAAGCCTGAAAACCTAAGATTTCACAGCTACAAGAAGAGTTAGCTACCACTTCACTTCTCACTCTTACTTGTTTGGCCTCAATTAATATTTTGTTCATTAAAAATCAAAAAACACATCAGAATCTGATGGCTAGGGTGGTCAATTAGCCCATGCCACATGCAGACTGTGGTCCTGCCAATTTAAGGGAAGTAAAATCACATCTCTCATATTCTGGATATGAGTTCTTATCACTATTCAGTAATATCTGAAGACTAGGAGGAAGAAAACAGCACTCTTCCTCTTTCAACAGTCTGGTGAGGAAGTGCTGCATCAAGTGTCTGCTTCTAGAAGGATGCCCATACATATAAATCCCAAGTTAAATTCAGAGCTAAGGACAAGATTCAGAAGAGGACTTGGTCTCCTCAAAGAAGGCACTGCGACATTCTACACTGACTTAACTCCATTTTCTGTGTGTAGCTCAAAGACAAATACGTTCCCTCAGACTGCTAGCCTGCACCTTCTCTAGACAATGCATTCATATTGCTCAGTTTAACAGGCTTCATTGAAATGAACTGTCTGACATGTCAATGAATATCTGACTCAGCTCCTTAAACATCTCATGTTTTCTTACTGTTCTCCATCTACATTTCAGAATCCAGTTTATTTTAAGCCAGTTTATTTTAAGTTTATTTTAACTGAGAGAAAAGAGAGAAATGTATGTGAAGTGGAAGCAGGGTTGTGTAGCCTGGGAGGAATATAGGGCTGTTGTCCACATGTGTAGAGATAGGATCAGGAAAGCCAAGGCACAGGTAGAGCTAAACTTGGCTACAGATGTGAAAAATAACAAGAAGGGGTTCTACAGGTACATAGGCAAGAGAAGACAAGTCAAGGAGAGTGTTCCCCCTCTGATAAATGAGGATGGAGAAGTGGCTTCCTCAGACATGGAAAAGGCTGAGGTGCTCAGTAAGTGCTTTGCCTCGGTCTTCACTGCTGGTCAGGCTCCCCGTGTCTGCCAGGACCCTGAACCTCAAGGTGTGGGTGAGAGGAGCGGATTCTGTCCCACTGTAACAGTGGAACAAGTCCGAGACCTCCTCATGAAAGTGAATGTGTGGAAGTCCATGGGGCCGGATGACATCCATCCTAGGGTTCTGAGAGAGACGGCTGATGTGGTTGCCGAGCCGCTCTCCATCATATTTGAAAAATCATGGCTGTCCGGTGAAGTCCCCGGTGACTGGAGAAAGGGAAACATCACTCCCATTTTTAAGAAAGGGAGAAAGGATGACCCGGAGAAGTACAAGCCGGTGAGCCCCAACTCTGTGCCTGGGAAGATCATGGAGCAGATCCTCCTAGAAGACATGTTAAGGCACATACGTGACAAGGAGATGATCCGAGACAGCCAGCATGGCTTCACCAAGGGCAGATCTTGCCTGACCAATCTGGTAGCTTTCTACGATGAAGTGACGGCATCGGTGGATGGGAGGAGGGCGATGGATGTCATCTACCTGGACTTCTCCAAAGCCTTTGACAGGGTCCCTCATCACATCCTTCTCTCTAAATTGGAGAGGTATGGATTTGAAGGATGGACTGTTCGGTGGATTAAGAACTGGTTGGCTGGTCGCAGCCAAAGGGTTGTGATAAACAGTTCTGCGTCAGGGTGGAGGCCAGTCATGAGTGGTGTCCCCCAAGGCTCAGTCCTGGGACTAGTGCTCTTTAATGTCTTTATCGATGACATAGATGATGGAATCAAGTGCACCCTCAGCAAGTTTGCAGATGACACCAAGCTGAGCGGTGCAGTCGATACACAGGAAGGAAGGGAAGCCATCCAGAGGGACCTGGACAGGCTGGACAAGTGGGCCCACAAGAACCTAATGAGGTTCAACAAGGCCAAGTGCAGGGTGCTGCACTTGGGCCAGGGCAATCCCAGGAATTTATACAACCGTGGGGAAGAAGTACTTGAAAGCAGCCCTGCGGAGAGGGACTTGGGGGTCCTGGTGGACGAGAAGCTGGACATGAGCCAGCAGTGTGCGCTGGCAGCCTGGAAGGCCAACTATGTTCTGGGCTGCATTAAAAGAGGAGTGGTCAGCAGGGAGAGGGAGGTGGTGGTCCCCCTCTACTTGGCTCTTGTGAGACCCCATCTGGAGTACTGTGTCCAGGCCTGGGGCCCCCAGCACAAGAAGGACATGGAGCTCTTGGAAAGAGTTCAGAGGAGGACGACCAAGATGATTAGAGCACTTCTGGAGCACTTCTCCTATGAGGAAAGGTTGAGGGAACTGGGCTTGTTTAGTTTGGAGAAGAGAAGGCTCCGGGGAGACCTCATTGTGGCCTTCCAATACTTGAAGGGAGCGAATAAACAGGAGGGGGATCGATTGTTTGTGAGGGTAGATAGTGACAGGACAAAGGGGAATGGTTTTAAGCTGAGACAGGGGAGATTTACTTTAGATATTGGAAGGAAATTTTTCACACAGAGGGTGGTGACGCACTGGAACCGGTTGCCCAGGGAGGTTGTGGACGCCCCATCCCTGGAGGCATTCAAGGCCAGACTGGACGTGGCTCTGGGCAGCCTGGTCTAGTGGTTGGCGACCCTGCACTTAGCAGGGGGGTTGAGACTCGGTGATCTTTGAGGTCCTTTTCAACCCAGGCCATTCTATGATTCTATGATTCTATGCCCAGTGATATTCAGACAATAAGCAAACTCCTGCAGTATGGTGTTCCATACATATTTTAGCTTCTTTTGTCACTGGATGTCCTAGGGGTACAGTAACAGCTCTCTCTCCAGGGATGGAGACAGAGAGAGAGAATGGAGGAGTTATGTTCGTGTTTGTATTAGTTATCATCTTAACTGAACAGATTAAACATAGCAGAACTTGGAGGAACAAGCTTCCCTCCACTTAAGCTGGTGGAAAACAGCTCCTTTCTGTGGAGATAGCAAGTCACACACAGATGGGCTAATTTTTCCAGAAGCCTGAAGAAGAGATAGGAGAGGAAAAAACATTTCCTAATTATCTGACACATAGCATTATATAGATAGAGGAAATGCTTGGCTTAGTCTATCATTATCTTGCCACGAAGTATCGATGTCTAATGTTTCATTCAAGGGTAGTCTTCCAGCAGTAGTTTCTATTTTGCGGGGTACCACCAAATGGCTTCAGACTACATTCTGCACAGGAGTGTATGTTGGGGGTTTAAATTATCTGTATATCTTTAATCTTAATCCATGGAGCAATGGAGGATCTGCTAGTTATTTATAGTTGGGCTGGAGTGAGCTGTTGTGAGCAGGGTAATTGAAACAGTATTTCAGCCTGTCTGCCTCTGATTTGGGTAATAGCTGCTGTTAGCTATTGCATAATCACAACACAAAATGGAAAATAAAAAAATCAAAAATGCATTAAACATATGGTTTTATGTTGTGTTTTATGATCACATTTTATTTTTTATTGCATTTCCAAATCTGTTGTTCCTTCCTTTCTGAGATCAATTTACTTGCCTGGCAGCAGCTTGCTACTTTAAAGCTCAGGAAAGCTGATCTGCTTTCTCCTATTCTCCAGATTAACAAAGCTTTTAGCTTGAGAGCTGCTAAATTCCTTAGACTAAGGGCTGTGACCTCTTTTTAAAATTGCTGTTATAGTAAAGGCTCTGTTCATGAAAACTTTTTATCCCCTAAATAATAATCTTTACTAGTCAAAGATGTGATTTTATTCTTTCCTCAAGCTGCTACAGTAGCACAATATCAGAAGAATCACTCTATGAACTTTTCAGTAAATGTAGTTAATTCTGCAAACTATTACTTTGTCATATGCTATTTTTGATATTTGACAATGATTGCAGTTAAAATGATCTAATGCTGCTGCTAATCAGGAAAGATATGTCATGATTTACAACCATATTCACTACTTCCTCTCCTTTTAACACAGAAAGTACTCCTTTGTGGCACATTGCCTTTGGATGTTATGCCAAAGCACTTTGTAATTCCTCTTCCAAGTGACAAACACTGATTTAATTCCCTCCATTTCCAGTCTTAGTGACTTTTAGGTGGGTCACACCCATCCCGTATTTTGGCTGAACCTGTTGACTCATGATAGATTTCCCATTAGCCCTCTTGCAGTTTGACATTGTAGGCACCCTAGCTTATACTGTGCACCCAGTACCCAAATCTGCAAACTTTTAGTCACTGAGTGCAAAATGACAGTCCCTTGGGAAACAGACTGCTCAACAGATTTCCCAAGTCTACCAACACTTTTGCAGTCCTGCCTGACTGCAGTGCACCAGCTTTAATGGCTGCAAACCAGGTTCCTTTCAGCTAATTACTTCATGTACTTTGTCAAAAGGTCCTCAAAACTGATAAATTTCTGTGAAACACCTCAAAGGTGACAAAGATGTATTTTCCCAAGAAAAAAATTGCTTCAAGAGAGGATTTTGGGTCAGCAGAACCTGAGACCTCCCCAGGCCAGGCCAAACAACACTTCAAGGAAGGCCCTAACCATCAAAACAGAAGATGCACCATTGCGCATCCCAGTCACACAATCACCTCTACCGCAGCCATGGCAATCTCTCAAGATGCAGTCATCTTTCTCTCAGTCTCTGCATTTTAAGTGTTACATTTCACCTTGGAAGACACTGAGACCAGAGTCTTAGAATATTTTCTTAGGCTCAAACTTATGTCCTCAAACTTAATTACAATCAAATTTTGCACTCTGTTCTGACTTCTAGACATGGCTGGCAATATTCTTTTTCAGAATCTCCATGTAACACCATTGACATCACCATCATGGGATTAATAAGGCTCTGAGAAGAAGAGTTGGGCTTAACATAAAATAACTTTTAAGCTGGCTGGACTCAGTTTAGTTTACTACATTTGTAATAACACCCACTCAAAGAATGTGAGAAATGTCTTCTCAGAAGTGTAACCGTGAGCTACTAAGCACTAAACCTTCAAATATTTATGCAGGGAGCATAGTCCATGAAGTGCAGCCACACTACCCAGCATGCAACGGAGTCACCACACCAATTGCTGGCTGAAGGCATACATTTTAGTCGGTGCCATTTGTCATTTTCCTTTCCATACACTAAAACTCCCAAATGTAAAAACAAACTGGTATTTCCACAAGGAAATTCTGGAAGTAAAAGAAGAAATCATGCTGGGATGAGGGGTTCAGCCAAATGAATCAAACAGACATCTGAACACAGAGGTCAACAAAGATCTTCTTATGTATCTATTAGCAGTGTCAACAGTTTATGGGTGTTCAGCCCAGTTCTGTGACGAATGGGACGGGGGAACCATGGGCCCATGCCCCGGGAAAAGGGAAAAGGGGAAAAAGGTAAGGAGATGTCCCTGAGAGCAAAGAACAGCAGCAACAATCTGAGGAGAAACAAACTAATTTACTAAATAAAATATCGGAATGCAAAACAAAACACTATAATACAATATAATTACAATTTAAGCTGATAAATCCAATACAGAGAGAGAGAATGTCCCAAAATCAAGGTAGGCCTTACTCTACTACCGACGATAAGACGGCTGAGGAGCGAGGTGCTGCCAGGATGAGAGACGGGCGGAAAAAGGGATGAGGTCTCGTGATCTGCAAGTTTTTGTACTGTGAGCTTTTATCTTTTCCCTCCGGCTGGAAAATGGTAACAGAGGAGCAAAGTACCTTGGGGAATGTAGTAGTCCTTCTTTTCTGAGAACCAGGTACATACAGTACATGATGTTATGATGTGGAATACCAATAACCGAAAATCACAAAACCGTGACAAGCAGTAATAGATTTTCTTTTCTCTCTCAAGAGATGGCATTTCGTATTTTTTTCCTACTTCAACAATAACCTCTTCTGTTAGCAGAACAAAAAAGTTTCATGATTTACTAAAGGGAAAAATACCATCATTTGCACTATCCCAGTGAGAAGAGGTCACTTGCTTCCTTGGAAAGATTACAGAAAAAGGAAGAAGTCATAGGAAGGGCACTCTAATTTATGAGTGCTTAGAGAACCACTGAGAAAACCTAATCCCATGTAACTGCTGTGCAGAAGCTGAAAGGTAGCCATTTAACCTTTGGACTGCCACTGCAACACAAGTTAAAAAAGCATCCATGTGAAGCTTTGAAATGATAGAAGTTAGAGCTGGGAAAGACCTAATCTTTTATCATGAAGTCTGGCTCACTCACAGTGCCAGGAATAGTCCCCAGGCAGACGATTCATCAATTACAGATGAAAACAAAAGGCATGTATTTTTAAATATGAAAATGATACTTAAAGAGAGACATTTCCTCATCTGAGTAGTCAGTACTGATGTATTTTTCTACTGTAGTCACTCACTGCCCTTGATGTGGGTTCAGATTACTGTGGTAACTTGTTTTTCACAGCAGAGATATATTCTGAGAGTATAATTTTACAGACATGTTACGGTGAACCCTACCTTAAGGATGTTTTTAATGGTAAATACACTGCATGCAACTGCAAGGAGGGTGAAATGTTACATTTTTAATCTAAAAGAAAAAAAAAGCATCTGCAACAGAACAGAACTGGTAAAATTAAAATCACGTGGAGAAAAGTATTCAGGTATGATAGTCACAAGGGCTCTGAGAAGGCTATCAGCACAGACAGGAGGCAGCCATGAGCATAATGCCCTCAGGATGACAGATTACCGCCCTGCAAAATGAGTCTCTGCAGGTCACTTGGCAGAGCCTGTCTCAGATGGATCTTGCTGCAGTTACTGTCCCTCTCCAGCAAGTCACCACACATTAAGCTAGGCATTAGAGACAAACATTTTCAAACACTTTTCTTTAGCAGGATGAGCGTTCCCCAGACTGAGACTCAGTATTTTGTTAGCCTTCCTCCATTCCATGTTCCTTCTGTTCTCACAGTGTAATGCAGCTGAGCCCAGTCTGTTGCCAGCTCTGCCTCCTGCTCTCCACTACAGAGCATATCTGGGAAGCCAAATAACCCTCTGAGCCATCAGAAAATAGACACTAAGAGAAGGATTTTCTTCTGTCTGCCTTTGCATGGTCTTCGTTAAAAAAGACACCCAATCCTCTGGCCCATTTGGTAGTGCCAATTGCTCCTCATCTCACAGGATATTTCCAAGTTCCCACTGTGCAAGGCTTAGCCTCGCTCATACCTCAGCATACATTCACACACAGCACCATGTGGAAATGCAGAGAGGAGAAAACATGAAGATTCAGCGACCTGACTATTTTCTGATGGATCAGGGCCTGGGGGAAGCTGATGGAAGAGCAATGTAGTTTGCACACCGTATTGTTCAGGCTGTTTGTAAGAGATATTATATTTGCACCTAGAGAAAGACTGGCTCAAGCTCTAGCACACTGTGACCATCTGAGAAAATATAGAGAAAGGGCATGAGAGGAAAGTTACAGTGAAATGCAAGTCTTTTTTCTTCCAAAGTGAAGGTGAAAAACTTTCAAAAATGTATTGTGAAATTGCCAGACAACTGTGGCATCTGATAAATAAGAGATGGACCCCTGGAGGTGTGCAGCACTCAGATGCCAATGAATCCTCTATATTATGCGAAGTTTTGTAAATTCTTGGGCCTTGCAAGTCCTCAACACAAATAGCTTGAAAGCTCTGCTGAACACAGGAGGGCTTAAAATATACTTCAAATCAAATACATGCTTATATTCCTTGCTGAATCAGAACCAAACCCCTGTGTACTGGTGCAGCCTAAATTTTACAGCCAAGAACTACGTCAAGGAGAATGAAGTCAGTTTGCCATTTCCAGTGACAGCAACCAAGCTTACAAAGCTATCAAGGGCCACAAACAAGAGGGGAAACAAGTCCAAGATTTTTATCTGTCCTTGAATCATGGCAGAGTACAAAGGAAGAAGAAGTGAAAAATCTTTCTTTTTCCCTGCTTTTTCCTCGCTTGGCAGAACAACTGGGTGTCTGCTGCTCCATTCAAATCGGATTATCTCATTTTCAGAAATGATTTCGCCAAGGAAACAGCTGCTTATCATGAGGCTGCACATAGGATGTTCCCCAGCCCAATCCCCAAGAACCTGGGATGAGCACTTAAAATGTGCAGGAATAAGCCAGTGTTTGTTCTTCATCACAAAAGATGACTGTTGATAAGTTTCACTATCCCAATTCCCTGCTGCTTCCTTTCTCCTGCTGCTTGCCCTGAGGTAAATTATACAATTTGAAAACTCTGTCAGTCACACTCCTATTACTCTACCATGTGAGGTTTTCTATAAATACCCCTGGACAAATCTTTAAACCTTTAACAAAATAAGAAAATCATTAATTTGAAATATAAGCTAATGATTCTGAATTTTTTAACTGTTTAGTGACTATGATTAGCTTGTTTTAAGTAGGAATGATAGAGGCCACAGCACTGTTCTCGCCTTCTTCATGCTTTTCTAGTGCAGCTCTGAACTACCCCAGATACTGAGCCTCCATACCAGCATGCAGTCATCTTTAAGTGTGGGCAAACTACAAGCATGTCTACAGCCAACCACATAGGCTTATATGTTATTTAGTGATTAGCTCTGATACACATAGCACATCCCTTATAGATGCAGCATAACATATAAAAATTCATTGCAGGGGAGTTAGAAAGGTCATCTAGTCTAGGTCCCTTCCAACTCAAACGATTCTTTGATTCTATTCTATGAAAAGTGGCATGGATATAGCTTAACTGCAGCTCATTTTGGATTGTGTTTCTTATCCCCAGACAGCATTCTGCTGTGTCACACTAGCTGTAGGGCTAAAGCTTGTCACCCCAACGAACAAGCCCTGGCTCTCCTTGCAGCCCAGCAAGCCCCAAATCATTGCTACACTCTCCCTCAGCAGAGCAGGCAGTGCTCTATAAAGTGCAATAAAAATGCTGCCAAGAGTTAATTACCTTCAGCCCTTGGAAGTAAGCATGTAGAAGCTTATTTAAATATTTCAAGCATTTTTTTTTTCCAGAAAAACTACATAAATTACACAAAATATTTTAACATCTATTTCCACCTCCCCCCCCTGCCCCACAACATGTCATCCACTGGATTTGGAAGTATAAAGCAGTCACAGAATACAGACTCAAATGGTAACTTCTAGCAAGCATCACCTGAAGTTGCTCATGAGAGTAGCCTTAAGGATCAACTTCATCCTGCCATGAACAAGTCACAGGGGCAATGAGGAAGTGTAGTAAGTTGGGAGAAATGAACCTTAGAGTTCCAGAAATGTACTGGACTGAGACCTGTGATTCAGTGTCAGAGATTCTGTTTGCTCCTAAAAGTGCTAATACAATGAGGACTGTGACCTGTGACCTAGGGACTGCTGAGCTGAAGGAAACACTGCCACAAAATTTAGTAGGTTTCAGACCAATAATCAACCCTTTTCAGATGGTGTCTGGTATTCAGATGATGGATTACATGACTTCTATGTTCCTAAAAAAGCTGCATGGTCCCCTCCATTTCAGGCTGACAGCACTAAAGATTGATGAAGTCTGGAGCAGAGCTCTAGCTGGTGAAATCAAGCAGCTGCCAACCCCTTTCCCAGCAAAATGAGTCAGGGATTTTGTTTGGTTTGTGTAGTCAGACACTGACACCATTCAGCAACACCAAGAAAGAGAGCGGGAAAAAAATATAGATAGATACATACATATATCTTGGATTTGTAACTTAAATACTGAAAAGAAACATGGGAAAAGTTGTAGGGAGCAGCAAGTCACTCCATTTGCTCCAACTTTTGACTATTGCACTTAATCTCTCTGCACAAGTAACAGGAGTGCCAAAACCACCAAAAATACTGTTTTCCCATGGTCAGACCTCATACTTGCTGAGCTCATGAACAGATGCTGTGAGGCTCTGGTGCTCCTGTCAAGCACAGGGCAGACTGCCTCACCTTCCACCACACTTGCTGGGGTGGTTACCTCTCTGCAAGTCTAAAGGGAAGGCAAGAAAAGGCAAGACTAATTCCCACTGCTACTGCACAGCTCAGGAAGCATGAAGTATTTATCAGGTAGAGGGAGCCAATTACTTTGACATTCTCAACAGCAACCTGTTAGATAGATAAGTGCTGCTACTCCTCGCCGTATAAGGAAGCTGCAGAGCCGGAGAGGTCATTTAGCTCGTTGCTCACTCAGCTACTGCTTTGTACGACTAAGATAACTACGCAAATAGATCCCAGAAAGAATTAAGAAATATTCTGTTTGTGATACGGGCGGGTGTCTTCAGACACACATGAGTGCCTTTTTCCTGAATCACAGGATTAATGAAGATATGCCTAAGAGTCTCAAGGTGAGTCAGAACAGAGACATCAATTTTGCAAACTGCTGAACTGAACTCCAAATTAAATGTGAGCCCTGGAGACAAGTAAAGTAGCCCTTAAATCTGTAACACCATACTCCCCATCCCAGTTTCAACTTTTCTTTCTCTCCTCATCCGCAACAGATTGATATGAATTACTCAAGAAGAATCATTGCCTCCCCAGGATTCAGCTTTCAGCTGAGAACAGTTTTTGTTCTGTCACTCAGTAAACTGTTCTTTTTTTTCTTGCAGTTCAACTCTTTGAACTGATCTTTAAGGGTAAGACTCCAGATTCATAACTATGGCACAAATTTTCCTCTCATTTTAAAATAATCAGGAAAAAATACAGTAATCAATAGAAGTATTCAATAAACCTTGACTGTATATAAGATTCTGCACATAATTTTACATAAGCCACTGAAATTGTTATGCCTCTATTCCTAACCAGTTCTAAAGACGATAGTTCTCTCCGCCTATTCATTTAGTTAGACCATAACCGCTTCAGGACAGACTGTACTTCACGTCCAGCTCCTTTTCACAAGCAGCCTGAACAACAATAGTGCGCAAACACATAATAAAGAATACATACCGATATATATTATATAGAGAGGTACTTCAAACTATGATTAAATCCCATTTCAAAACACTTTGGGGTAAGAAGGAGTACTGTCAGAGTTGCTCCATGATTGATAAGTCACAAATACATATCCTAAATAAATCAAGCTTTGTTACCTTGACTCAACTGCTCCTTTGAGAGAACTCTCAGATCAACAAGTAAATGACATTTCATGCTGTAATTCTTCCTGCCGTTTTAAACAAAAGCCCTCAGCAGCAGCAAATGAAAGAAATGATTTTTAAGTGGGTAATGAGTTTCAAGGTGAGCACCTTACCCCTGGCACTTTTTAACTAAGAGTGCGGGACTTGTGCATCCTGAGAATAATATTACTGACAAGAGCTGTTTCAATATATTTTTAGAGGATTGCCCTCAGGGCTCTGGTTTCTTCAATCCACATCCTCCTCTCTTTCTACCAGAGGTTCTTGCTGAGTTTCTGCCAACCCATAATACTTCAACCTCTCTTATCCTTTCCACCCTCTTTTCTTCCTGACTGAAAATGAACAAATATTTTTCAACCTACTTTCTTGTTGTTCTCTCAGCTGAAGGTCCCAGATGTGAATAAGCTGTCTGAGCATCATCAAGAAAGTGGTAACGGCTGATGAGAACTATATTAACAGAATGGCCTAAAGAAATTTGTCAGTGTTATAGCATAGGACTGCGTACTGATTGGTCCAGTTTAAGCCTCACGTATGCTCATGTAGAAAACCAACAAAAACCTTGGTACAAGTAAACACAATTTCCCCCCAATAAAAACACAAGTTTTTATCCAAAAACAAAGTTCAAAACCACTACAAGGCAATTTGAGGAAAAATTCATGTATTTCAAATACTTATAGCAACCAGCTTAGAGCCAAAACTGGACTCTGAATAACACAGGAGACATCCTTGGCCGTACCAACCTATTTCACAAAGCTGCTTTTCCAAGGTCAAAATAAAGCCACTGGAATGAGAAGGGAAAAGATCCTGTTTGCCATGCCAGGATCACTTGGATCCACATTGTTCTTCATTCCTCCACCTCCTTTCACAACAGATGAATACAACCAAAACAGAAGTTCCTCTAATTATATTCAACATCTTGTTACAAGGATGAAAAGTTCCCGGTTGAGGATACTTACCACTGTAACCAGTGACAGCCATGACATAATCATTATTGTTAATAACAGCTACAAGTATGCTTGAAACAGCACATGGTCCTTGAGGAAGCAGAGATGATTTATTTCTTGGCTGATATCAGATTTATTGTTTTAAGGATTGTTTTGTAATTAATTTGCAACTCCTGTAAATTCTCCATCTTTCTAATATAGGGAGAAGGCAGATCCCATGAAGCAGGTGTGAAGGTTAGGGAGGATTAATAAGAATCAGCATACACAAAGAACAGCAGAAGGTCCACTCTTCATCCTACTGCCTAGAAAAAGAGGTGCTTACAAATCCCAAAACCCTTGCAACAGGACAGGCGACCCACTTTCTATTTTATACATCATAAATCATTGATACGAGGAGTAACTGATGTATCTGGACAGAAATAGAGATGAAATTAAGGCAAAAATGAACGTGCTCCAGGTTTCACTAGGGCAGAATAGTGCTCCCCTCACCAAAACCATCTGCTTCAGACTGCACAAAAACATTCTCCAAAGTTAGGTGAAATGACTTAGATATGGCAGCGGAGAACAAGAATTTCTCAAAGCCTCGATAAAGACTGAGACAAAAACTCAAAAACTGTTAGGATTCTGTTGTGATCCCCACTTTCAATATAGGTGGACTTTTATGCATGTATAAGATTTATAATGGGGTCATAGAACCTTAGGGTGCTTCAAACAACTCAGCTATCACTTATGATCAGTCTCAGTGGGTTGTTGCAGAGATATTGTTTTGTTTCATGCTTTTCCCTCTTCATTTCATCAGTTTAGGTTCTGCTGAAAGACCTGCTATGTGACTGTCCAAAGTTTCAGGTAAAGCCCTCTCTTCATTCAAGTCTCATCACCTTAGGGAAAGGGAACCACAGGAATAAAGCAGTGGGAGTGGAGTCACCCTACTTGTTCCCAGTGAGGAAGGAATGAAGGGAAAGATGCAGTCACACTGACTTTTAGAAAGTGGAAGCATCATATTCCATTATTCTAGTTCCTTCCTCTCGTGTTCTAGAGGCTGTCTAGTTATACACATCTAAGACTCAGTGTGCAATGGATGCAGACATCCCTATAGGATCATCAAAGTTCACTAATGCTCTCTCATCCCCCTCTTTTAATCTAGTCAGCCAGTATGTACCTACAATATTAAAGACCAACAACACAACACGCTTCAGTAATAACATGGGAGACATTTCACCTGCTGTCTAGCTTACTTACAAAAAGAGAATTTAAAATGATTCCTGATTTTTCAGTAGACTTTTTTTTTTATTGTAATAGCAAAAATGATTAGAATCATAGAATTAGCTAGATTGGAAAAGACCTACAAGATCATCCAGTCCAACCATTCACCTACCACCAATAACCCCACTAAACCATGTCTCTCAACACAACATCTAAATGTTTCTTGAACATCTCCAGGGACGGTGACTCAACCACCTCCCTGGGCAGCCCATTCCAGCACCTGACCACTCTTTCAGATAAGTAGCATTTCCTAATGTCCAGCCTAAATCTCCCCTGGCGCAACTTGAGGCCATTCCCCCTCGTCCTGTCACTAGTTACAAGAGAGAAGAGGCTGACCCCCAGTTCACTACAACCTCCCTTCAGGTAGTTATAAAGAGCGATAAGGTCTCCCCTGAGCCTCCTCTTCTCCAGACTGAACAATCCCAGCTTCCTCAGCTGCTCCTCATAAGGCCTGTGCTCCAGACCCCTCACCAGCTTCGTCGCCCTCCTCTGAACACTCTCCAGGGCCTCAATGTCTTTCTTGCAGTGAGGAGCCAAAAACTGGACACAGTACTCGAGGTGGGGCCTCACAAGGGCTGAGTACAGAGAGACAATGACTTCCCTACTCCTACCGGCAACACTATTTCTGAGACAAGCCAGGATGCCATTGGCCTTCTTGGCCACCCGGGCACACTGCTGGCTCATGCTCAGCTGAGCATCGACCAACACCCCCAGGTCCGTTTCCTCCACACAACCTTCCAGCCACTCTGCCCCAAGCCTGTAGCATTGCCTGGGGTTGTTGTGGCCCAAGTGGAGGAGCCGGCACTTGGTCTTGTTGAACCTCATCCCATTGGCTTCAGCCCAGAGATCCAGTCTGTCCAGATCTCTCTGTATGGTCTTGCTACCCCCAGGCAGATCGACACTTCCTGCCAGTTTGGTGTCGTCTGCAAACTTACTGAGGGTGCTCTCAAGGCCCTCATCCAGGTCATCAATAAAGATATTGAAGATTACTTTGTTTATTTAAGAATACCACTAAAGAATACTTCCATTTCCTTGTGGAGTCAACACAGCAATGACATATCAAGAAGTAGTTAATGGAGCCAATAACTGCTGTAAGTTCCCTATCCATGTTCACTGACATAATCCAAATTCCCCTTTGACTTAACATTTTTACCCTACCAATTTCTCCCCCCCTAAAATAGCCGTCTTCTTAGTGCTGACATTTCCTGCAGCCTCTGCCTCTCCCAGGTACATGACCTCTCTAGACCACTGTAACAAATACAATGTAATACTAGAACAGGTTTGCTGCAAACCACTGCAGCACTGCTATTTCAGTGCCCAAACAGCACATTACAGATCCTCTTTCGCCAGAACAGGAGTTCAAAGCATACTAACTATTGGTTCTAACCCGCTACACATCATCTAGTTGACTACAACTTTTACTTCATGTTTGACATGCACATGTGTAGCACTCAACAACCTGAGAATACACTTGGTTTTTATTACATAAACAAGTGTCAACTAAATAGGCATAGCCATTAAAATACATTATATGTAAATACATTTTTAAAAAACTTCTGTGATGCTGTATCTGGGCCTTTCTTGATCCACTAACATAAAAGGTAGATGGTGTAAACATACCAATTTGCAAAGTCAGATTGAGTTGCTTAACTGTAAGTCCTCATCCACATTATCGGTTCATGATTTCTTGCTTAGTTGCCAACCCTTGTTTTCATGAAAATAAATACAATCCCACAGCAGGAACTAATAAATTACAAATACAAAGTTCTATTTATTTTTAAAACTATAATTTCAAAATTATTTCTCCTACACTGAATCATTCCAAATGATTCAGGGAGGTTGTGGATATTTTTACATATCAACTTCTACCTCTAGTCTCTTCTAAATGATGAATACATGAAAAATCCACTAAGGTTTTTTTGGATGTGTTAAAAAAAAAATCTAAGATCAGTTTCCTCACACTATCAAGATTACAGAACCGAGTCCTGTTTTGTCTGGTAATGCCATAATAAAATAATTAAGGAGCGTTTAGGGAGAAAAGATATTCAGCAACATGATAAGTTGGGCAGAGTAAATTTTAAAACTTTCAAGTAAAAGTCGTCAATGTATTCTGTGTAACGCCAAGTCATTCAGCCTCGTCTTAATTTTGAAAGAAATGGCAACACTTGTACTTCATATAGAAATTAAGCAAGTTTGATTTGCATCTTCTATCCTCCCTCAGAAACCCTCTCTAAAATTTCCTGCAAATCTCTGCTTCAAGCAACTGTGCAAATGACCACACAGAAGGGATCCAGAGGATTGAGCTGCAGTGCCTATCTCAGGAGTTCTATGGGGACAAAGAGCAAAATGACAGCTGAACAAGGACTGTCTAAATGATAGCTCATGATGATACCAATGCAATTTCCATTGTGATAAGTAGTGTAATCACTGCATAATGCAGATGAATGTGATGCACATATCAGCTCTGTTCTGCCTCTTTGTGCCAAATACACTTACTAATAGGAAATTGTAGCCACATAGAACTGCAGTAGATATGTCACTTTCCCAATACTCTGTGCTCTAGTCAAGCAATTGAAGTGTAGAAGCCTTCATTACTCATGCAAGGCTATTAAATTACATTCCCACTATCTGCTTTCACTTGGTTAGATGCATTCACTAAATCAGGCCATGGCCTGCTGAACATCAGCCTTCACCTACCGTACAAATCAGGGCAGCCAAAGTGCTTCGTAGGCCACCTGTGCTTCTGCCCAACATGCCAGCAGCCAAACAGTTTGAACGTGCCCCCTAGAGATACCAGCTGGGACTGGGGTAGAGGGAAGAGAGTGAAATAGGAAGTCTGTAATAGCTAACCTAACTCTCTGAGCTGCGCATCACTGACTTTGTGCATTAGCTGCATTGGAATTTCAAAGAGAGCTAGGAAGACTCAAATGACAAGTATGCACCCATCTGGTGAAAAACAATCTTTAAAAGCAGAAGAAAATCATTTGGACTGACCAAAATGCATTGCCAGTAAGACTGTAATAATGTTGCAGAACTTTCTCCAGCTAAGAATAAAAGTGTTTGAAAAATCTTACAGCTAGATTTAAAAACTTCTTCAAGCTTACTCAACCCAAAAATCCAAAATAGAAATAATGAAAAGGCAACCCATGCAATCCAAAATCCAAACCTACCATTTACCAAAATGCATATGCAATAGCATCACAGCTTGCATAATTTAACTAATGCACATCAGCCTTCTTTCTCCTCAGATTCATCAACCAAGATTTTTTTTTGCAGAATAATACAAAAAATTAGTTCAATTCCTGCAACTGATAAGAAAAAACTGAAGAAATATTACTTTTTTTTTTCTCTCTCTGCTCAGTAAAAAAGAGTTCAGCTCAAAAAAGCCAACTTTACTTATATCAAGCAGAGACAAACTTTGATTTGATTTTAAGCAAACTTACACAGCTAAGAGTGACAGAAAGTGGAAAAATATTTATTACAAGCTGACCAGACTTATATAACAGATAATACCGGCATTTTATCCTAGATACTATGTAACAGATACTTTCCACAAGTAACATTTTATTTTAAAGTCAAACACTCATTACATATTGGCTGTTATAATCTGTTGGGAAATTACACCTTCAAAGCTAATCAACAAGGAATCTTACAAAGATAACATAATGAATCTGTGCCTTTGAAATAAATGGTCTGAGCAACAGCAGTTCCTGTTCAGTAACCTATTAATGCCATCCATATTAACTGCTTACCCTACAGCTGTCACATGGGAGGCAGAACAAGAAAAATAACAGTGAAATCTTCCCAATTGGTTTGACCACATGAATATCAGCGCCTTCTTACCAACGCCTGGGTAAGCCTAGATGACATCAGCTATTAGCGTCTTTTTGCCTAGACTTACACTTCCTCCACCCTAGTTGCAGTATAAGGAGATTTTAGAAATACAAGGTCTGGACTGGGGAATCACAGAGGATAGAGAGAGAAAAATTGGTCCTACTACAGTTTTCATTCCTCATGCAGAAAGAAGTTTCTAGTTCTAACTGAGAAGTTTCACTTCTTGCCTAAATTAGGATGTGCCTTACTGTGACAGAAATACAGTAACTCATTATATGTGACATTCTTTAACTTTTAATGTTGTTCAGAAATCCATAAGCAGGAGGTATTAACACTTCTTATTCCAAGAAAAAGTAGGAAATTCAAAGACATACAGGACACAAAGAGATATCTATAAATGTAATGGCAGCACCAACTCTAGCAATCACCTGATTAAGTCTGCATAAGAGTGCATGAATGCTGTATCAGCAATTTCTAAACAGGAAGCAATAAAATGCAGTTCAATTTTAAAAGAACTTACTTTAGAAAACAAATTTTTATTTAAAGACCAAAAGTAGTGATAAATCACTTTCCTCAATAAACTACTGCAGAAGTTAATTAAAATGTGCTCCTTATTTTTAGTTTTCTTTGGCATCCAACTTTCAGATAACAGATTTTATCTTACAATAGAATTAAGGTAAATGCACAGCAGTAAATTTTTCTAAATAAATTGACAGAAACTAGAGGCAACCTTTTTGGAACACTGCCTCATACACCCATGCCATAAAAAAGAAGGCACTAGCATTACTTGTCCTCAGGTTTATGCTAGCAGCTCGTATCTGCAAGGTTTTGCATTTTGGTTGCTAGCACATGTCACAATTCACACCTATCTGCCTTTCACTGTAAGCATTACCAACTCCAGCTAGATTAACTATTGACCAGAAGCCCCAACACGTTGCTATCACATCTTTCTGTGGTCCAGAGAGATCTATTCTCTCATAAATATAAAAGTTATTAATTTTCAGTATTTTCTCTCCAGATTGCTTACTTGATGAAAGACAGCCTGCTACTATCTGTTTGATATGCTAAAACAGACCAAAATCTGTAAACTTCCAGAAGGATAAAGATTCCGAGAGTTCTGTAATTGAAAGCAGGAGAGAGGAATCTTTCTGGTTTCCAACAATCCATTTTCTCCTACAGACCCCTTTTCTCTCTCCCAGTCCCAGACAATGAATTTCCCCTCCCTACCCCCCACATTCACATAGGTTCCCTCTCCCACCACATGATAGGGTAAAGGTTGCCTTTGCCATTTCAGGTGGGTGCGAAGGGAGGAGGAATTGGTGCTGCAGCAAAGAACTAGGCAACACATGCCAATCCCTTCCTTAGCAGAGCGGGCAGGGATGAGCCACTCACTGTGCACACTGCTTTCCTAGCTGTCCTTCGTGCCCTAGCTTAGACAGGGAAGGCAGCCCACTGCCCTGGGCAACTCCAGGCTTTGTCTATGTCTATAACTTGCCCTGCAGCTACGTTCATGTAGATCTCCTGCTGTCAATGACCTAGAGTTGTGTGTGCTGGGATGAATTCACCTCTGCTGCACGTCACATTAGAGCTATTTAGTACTAGCAATTTCTATATTTATAACACAACAGCAGAAACCTTAGTGCTCTGAGGTCCCTGGACTCACACATCTGTCTTCTAGAATTACTTGTCATCAAGGTGTCAAACTCAGGAACATCAGCATGACAGTTTGTTAAAATTGGCAAGTTAAAAGATTCTGCTAAGTCAACACTCAAATGACTTATTAACCACTCATTTTAATATTTTATTTAAGTTTGAGTGAGTTCATTGCACATGGAAGTGCAGGGCCTGACAACTAAAAAAGTTACTTGCAGTGCAAAAGCATATAGTGTTTTGAAAATCATGGCAAAAAGTCTCTGGTTCTGCACTTCAGTTTCAACCAAGACTGACTCACATTTGCACTAGTCCTAGTCACCTCCTACACAGTCAAAATGTGTGAAAATCATGTGATTCAGACATGCTTTCAAATTTTGTACCATTATTTTATTTGCAGATGTTTTGTAAGCACTCAGGTGGCTTCTACCGTGACATGCAGAGTTTGTGGAGCACAGTCACCATTTTCAGTGATAAGGAGAGGATACTGCATATGGTGCTCTCATCACTCAGCTGCTTGCCTGTTGACAGCTGGTACCAAATTCAGAAGACCCCAGGTTCTGGCAGAGCTGCTTGGGAGAACATTTCTTGTTTCAGCTATAAAACATTTTTTTTTTTTTTAAAGTGGGTTGGCCAAAGGGAACAGCTTTGACAAGTAATTGAAATCTGAAAGGGTGCTAGACAGGATGCCCTCTGAGGGCTGACATTGCCTTGTACCATGCAAGCTCCTTAGCACACACTAGTGAGCAGATATTTTTAGTGATGCTTGGGCTCTTTCACATCAGACACTACTGCAATCCAACCACCAAAATGCAGCACAGTGGCAGAAGTATATAAAGGCTCTCAGGTAGATCTACCCACACATTTCTTCTGAGACTCCAAATGAGCTTACATACTCCACAGCTTGGTTAGGAATAACAAAAAAAGCACTTTAAGATGCAGAACCCAGAACGCGAGTCAAAGTGAGAAACAATGCGGAAATGGAACAAAATCTCTTCTCTGTCCATTACATCCTTGCAGTCAGGTTTGATCCAGCCCAATGTGCAATTGTGCGACAATACTTCATCAAGATTTTCCAAGAAAAATATATATTTTTTCCATTTCTTCCAAGACTGGCTTTGATCTTTGATTTTATCACCACAATCTCAGTTTGCTGTAAGCTGCTGGCTGAGTCCCTCTGACCTACCCTGTAATCCACAAGCTTCTTCCTTCAGTCATTAAATGCTGTTCATGAACTAAGAGCAATCTTTTACAATCACAGAATGGATTAGTTTGGAAGGAACCTTAAAGATCATCTAGTTCCAACCACCCTGCTGCAGACTGGGTTGCCAACCACTAGATCAGGCTGCCTAGGGTCCCATCAAGGAAAGATATCAAGAAGTTTCTCATTGTGGGTACGAAGAGTCTCATGCGTACAACCTCTAGACTTGATTAGAGCCAGAAGACACTTCTACGAGAAAATAATTTTAATTAATGCACATATGTATTTTTAAGTCCCAAGACAGTTTTCAAAAGTCCACTGAAACAGAGAGTAAATTTTTGAAATGTTTTGCTTCACTGACTCACAACTGGATTTGACTTTTATAATCCCACAATTCTTTACACTGGTTCAAGGGATCTGAAAGTCCTCCTCCAAAAGGAGTAACTACGAAAAAAAGTGATTCATTCAGGTGAGGTTATTCTATTAAGACTGAATGAAGCTGCAAAGGAGATGATGTCAGGAAAAACAGACAACGATTCAGTATAATTTCCTCCACTGCATCTCACATAGCCTACTAGAAAAATACAAACAGATGAGTTTACAATCCCCATAAGGACAGGACACAGTTGATATAGTCACCTTTAACAAGTTTCAGATCACCCAAGAAAGGTAGTGGTCACAAATCAGTAATAAATAAGGAATAGCTTACTCCTTTCAGAGAATCAGGGCTCACTAGAAACTCCCAAAGGAGGTGATCTCCAAGTAGAGATGTTTCCCTTATGGCTGCCAGCCCTTAACATGAGGCTAGAAAGGGATGGACCCATAGCCCCTCCTTCTGGTGGCACAGGTGAATTGCTTCCACCTGTGCTCCCAGGGCTGGCTATGCCCCCCCACCAGGTGCTCAATCACTGGTTCAGGACATGACACAAATGTTCCCATACAACACCAACAGTCTTGGCTGATGCCAGGAAATCTGCCCTCTGCTGCTGCATGCAGAGCTGAACACTGTGTACTGGAAATCATAGAATCATAGAATTAGCTAGGTTGGAAAAGACCTACAAGATCATCCAGTCCAACCATCCACCTACCACCAATAACCTCACAAAACCAAGTCTCTCAACACTATATCTAAATGTTTCTTGAACACCTCCAGGGACGGTGACTCAACCACCTCCCTGGGCAAATGATTTGACTAAAAACAATGTTCCCTACACCACTAAACCAGGAATTCTTTGCCAGGTTTCCATGTTGTAGCAGAGGTCTCCGATTAAAACAGAATGAAAAAAAGAGTTTTTATTTGGAAGAAATTCTAGAATTTTAAAATTTGTTTTCAACTTCAACATCTCAAAAATGTCTGAGAATAAGAATTCCTTTAGCCAGAAATATCAGCATAAACTTCTGGAAGTGCTTAATTCTGCTTATTCCTCTCCTTCATAATTGAAAACAGATTTTAAATGTTCATTTGGTTGTAAAATATGATTAATCAAATAGAAATATTTCAGAACAAAAAAAAAAGGAAGCCACAGAAACAAGAAAGTCATGGTTTTTTTCAGTTAGTATTTAATTAAACAGAATTTTCCTAATGTAAACTACCCTGTTTATTATTTTTGAGAGCTTGTCTTAAAGCTTATTACAAGTAGATTATATTTCAGTTAAAAAATAAAAGCAAAACAATTTTTGCAATGCACAGACTAAGAACTGCATCACTGAACCTTGAGGAGAGAGATTTGCCTTAGATCACTGTATTTATAAGCTTTAATAGGTCTACTCTAATTTGTAAGTGGCTGATATTTCCTGCAGTCCGACACTGAAATGACCTTCGTAAACTGCTTACAGTTAAATGATTTGCCTTTCCCTTTTGGCTTTCTAAGCAACATTTTTTCACGATGATAATGCAAATTCAGTGTCAAGTGGAACATTTCAGCATACACTCAGTTGCAGGTCTTCTATCATTTTGCTATGGCTAAAAGCTCTCCACATTTAACAACCTATCTGTGTACCTGAGATCAGAATGTGGTTCTAAGAACAATCAGACTTTGCAGGCAAGCTGCCAAACATAGACCTATTTTCTGTTGGTTGTACGTTTCTGGTTGCAGCCTTCTGCTTTCTCAAGGTGATAAAGCATGGGATAACCAATATTTTTTTTTTAATTATGAAGTACATTTCATTCAAATCATGCCAGTTATAGTATGAAATGATAGCATCCTTGAAAAGACTGCTTTGGACAAAAGAATTTGTGAATCATCCAGAAGATGAACGAGAGTTCTGCTGGATATATTCTACCAACTCTGACAGGAAATCTATGTCTTTTCTACAAGACAGAATATCAAATTAGCAAAGACAGCACAATCCTATAAAACTGCAGCTCAGCAATTAACTTAAGCAAGTGATGAACTTAGCATAAGTGGACTGAAAATTTCACCTCCTTAAGAAACTTCCATGTCTGTCACAATGCAAGTGATACTGTGCACAATTCTTTCTGACTGCTATGTAAGCGACTTGGTGCACTAACAGGACAGATTCATAGGCCCACTCTCAGTGCTGAGTCCAACTGGGTGATATTTCAAGAGAAGATGCCAGAAATACCTTTACACATCTTGACTTTTATTTTTCAACATCAACAGCAAGGATGGCAGTGCTGTGGCTCATAATACAGTATCAAAAAATACAAACTATGGTGAAATTCAACTGACACCTCTGTTAAAGTAACTAATTACAAATGAAGGGCATTGGCAGCTTAGACAACATTGGTATTCAAACAGGATGTTACCTCATAACATATGGATCGTTTCATGGTTCCTGCAGCTAGATAAATAACAGTCTTTTAGTTCCTAAAGTTTATGAATAGGCTCACTTTCCCCTGCAGTACTAGAAGTGTTATGCCCACCTAATGAAAGTATCATTTCTTCATGAACTTAGCTCAGGCTTTGGCAAGCTGATTGGTACAGGACTTCGTAACTCCTGCCAACGCCAGTTAGCTTTGTTCTGGGAAGTGCTCGCTGATGCCCCTGATTTTCGTATCTCAGGCTTTCTTCCTTCAAATTGGATTGTATCTGCTTGAGAGACTTCTGGTGAGCAGTACAATTTGTAAAAAGCAATTTTTCCTCAAGGAAGTAATCCACCTTGATAAATTAAAAAAAAAAACCTAACTAAACCTTCAGAACCACCACTGACTCCTAATGCTTCTTTTCCTTTAAAACCACCAGTGTCAAAGTTGACCTTGACATTCCTTGCTTTGAAATTATTTGCCTTGAAATATGAATGAATGTACTAAGTATTTTAAAAGAAGAAAAATCTGAAGTCCTTTAATTCCCCAAGCAAAACATTTAAACTGAACCAAACTGAAATACTAACTGGTAAAATGAGAGATTTTCATTTCAAGGATTCTAAACAAGTTTTCCTTCCATTCTGTAACCATAAAAATGTTTCATGCATACAATCCCTCAGAATTTTCCTTCCCAGTCCTACTATCAATACTTCCTTCCTCCTACCCTTTTTTCTATCTTCTATTGCACAGCCTGCAAAACCTTGCAAACAGAGGCCATCTCCTACCATATATATACATAGTGCCTATTACAAGTAAGCTCTAAGCACAGTCAAGGTCTTTCACCAACAGCATAACACATCCAAAGCATACATATGCATCAACAGCAGGTTGCTTTATGTCTGAACAAAGTAGAGATCTTCCATGGGTGTCCTCAGGGAGCAATGTCCCATCACAATACCTCCTGACCTAAGAATATTGCCTGGCACACTGTAGCATAATGCCCTCAGGCTTTCATGCCAGTTAAGTCAAAGACTTGTATGCTGCTTCTCCGTACATTTAATTCTCAGCTCTCCATTTCCCAAAAGAAGGTCTTAGGCTGCTATGGCTAGAATTGACCTGAACTGTGATTCACCCTGCGACAATGGCCCCTCTGAGGAAAACTTTTCACAGTGGTTCTCCCTGCTACAATAATTCCCAAGCTGTAATCTTTTTCTTGTCATAGGAGCTCAAGAGTAGCAAGTTATGACGAGCTGAGATGCTGAAGAAGGAAAAGATCAGTTAATCTAGCAAGCTTCAGTTTCCACCTCAGATGTGGTGGAACTTCAGTGCACCTGGAAGGCCGGAACAGATGTCCAGTTAAAACACAAAACTGAAAGTGCTGTTCATCACCAACTTCTAGTCACTCAGGTACACCTGCACCTTTGCCGTGATCAAGGCACTTCTGTACTTGAAGTAATTCTCCTGTTGGTAGAGTGACATACCATACGGTGGAACTATGACCCACAGGCAATCAGGTTACTAGCTAACACAACACCAAAGGAAGTTGGCCCGGAAGGCCAACTACGTTCTGGGCTGCATTAAAAGAGGAGTGGTCAGCAGGGAGAGGGAGGTGGTGGTCCCCCTCTACTTGGCTCTTGTGAGACCCCATCTGGAGTACTGTGTCCAGGCCTGGGGCCCCCAGCACAAGATAGATGTGGAGCTCTTGGAACGAGTGCAGAGGAGGGCGACCAAGATGATCAGAGGGCTGGAGCACTTCTCCTATGAGGAAAGGTTGAGGGAACTGGGCTTGTTTAGTTTGGAGAAGAGAAGGCTCCGGGGAGACCTCATTGTGGCCTTCCAATACTTGAAGGGAGCGAATAAACAGGAGGGGGATCGATTGTTTGTGAGGGTGGATAGCGATAGGACAAGGGGGAATGGTTTTAAGCTGAGACAGGGGAGATTTACTTTAGATATTGGAAGGAAATTTTTCACACAGAGGGTGGTGACGCACTGGAACCGGTTGCCCAGGGAGGTTGTGGGCGCCCCATCCCTGGAGGCATTCAAGGCCAGACTGGACGTGGCTCTGGGCAGCCTGGTCTAGTGGTTGGCGGCCCTGCACTTAGCAGGGGGGTTGAGACTTGGTGATCTTTGAGGTCCTTTTCAACCCAGGCCATTCTATGAAATTCAATGATTTGGTGGATAATATACTTTTCTATGTACTTCATGTTTATTATTTACCTCAGATGCAGCTAAGGCAACAACGAACACACTTTTCCTTGTAAGTATCTTTTCCAGCTAACAAACGCCTGCCTGAACTTTTTGTTCCCAGCCTAGAAAGAGCGGTTGTTAAATAGTATTAGTTCACGGAAGGTTTTCTTAAATGCTGGAGAATGCCCTCTCCTTGCTCTGAGTTTTTCACTGAATAATTTCCAATAACCTTTTATGTACTGGTCTATTGATACACTGATCTCTGACAAAAAACGATTTCATGGAAAAATGTCAAACGAAAATCATCTTCTTCTAAGAAGTAAAGTCTATGGCTGCTTCCCTTTCTATAGAGAAAAAACTGAACCCTTGGGAAAGGTGAGAAGCAATTAGAAGTGTTAGTAAAAAAAAAAAAAACCACACTTTCTCCTAACTGCAGTACCATTCCAATTCTATGCTAGAAAAGCATACATTTCTCAGTGCCAACAGTTAGCAAAAGAAACCATCTGAATCACTACTTAGTGCCACTAGATTGTTGACATTACCTCTCTACACTATGTACTCAGTTTACATGGCAAGGTTTTGGTAGCAGGAGATTCAGGGGTGGTCTCTGTAAGCAGAGCCCAGAAGCAGCCCCATGTCAGATCAGACCAGCTCCAGGTGCTCCAAAAGGGACCTGCTGCTGGCTAGAGCTGAGCCATAAGCGAAGCTGGTTGTACTCTGGGAGAACAGATTTTAGAAAGGGAAAAACTGCTGCTCAACAGCCCTTGGCAGAGAGGAGTGAGAAATGGGAGAGGAACAGCCCTGCAGCCACCAAGGTCGGTGCAGAAGAAGGGCAGGAGGTGCTCCAGGCACAGCTCAAAAGAGGCCCATGGTGGAGCAGGCTGTCTCCCTAAAGCCCACTGGCACCTTGCAGAGCAGATCTCCACATGCAGCCATGGAGAAGCCCACAGTGCAGCAGTGGATGTGGCCACAGGAAGCCATAGCCCTCAGAGCCTCCCACAGGAGCAGACCCAGAGCTCCAGCCCTTGTAGAGGAGTCAGCAGTGGAGCAGGAGATCTGAAGAAGCTGCCACCATGAGGACCCATGCTGGAGCGATCTGCTCCTGCGTGATGGGCCCCACAGTATGGAGCCATGTCAGAGCAGTGCTTGAAGAGCCGCACCCTGTGGGAAGCCCATGCAAATCAGCTTGGGAAGGATGGCATCCTGTGGGAGGGACCCCAAGTGAAGCCAGGGCAGAGAGTGACCTTGAAGGAGAAGCAGAGATGAAGTGTTACAGATTGACAACAACTCCTTCCTGCTGTGCTGCTTGCAGGAGGAGGTAGAAGAGTGTGGGTCAGGGCGGAATTAGTTCTAGTTTGCTTTAGCTTCTCACTGCTCTAGTCTGTTGACAGGCAATAAATTAAACACCCTTACAGTAATTCTGTTTTGTCTGTGACAGCAATTGGTGAGTGATTGTCCTGTCTTTAACTCACAAGCCTTTTTTCTTCATATTTTCTCCCCCTGCCCTTCTGAGGAGGGGGAGTGAGGGAGTGCCATTACTGCACACTGGTGTTAAGCCACCATACAACAACATAGAAAAGATCTCCTGATTCCAAAATGCTTTTGCACACATCCAAGCATATGGATACAGTAAAGAACAAAAACACTCTAGGAAGTTCCTGGCTTGATAATTTCACCTACAAGATATATCATCTCTGAAAGAAAGAGAGAGAAAGCAAGAAAAAAATCCCAATCACACCTTGCTCACCAGTCAGGCAACAGACTCACCACTCTCACTGATTCTGCTCTCATCCAAACATTCCTTTCACAGTGTTCCATCTTCCATATCTCTAAACAAGAGTCTCACATTTGAATGCCACTGGTGGACCACTCTGCCTCAAGAGCGCATCTGACTTAAAACAGTATTCCTTTCCAGTGGGCCTAGAAACATTTTTTTTTCATAGAAATAAAACCATGCATATGGACAAGAACCTGCATATGGACAGAAAATACAGATTAATAAGGAAAGCAGGAGTTTCACCTGCCAGCCATTCTCTTTTCCACATTTCAATGTCCAGTGTGCAAATGAAACTGTTCTGTGTGATTTGATGCAGCTTCACTGTGCCCCCATTTGAAGTGATTTCATATTCTCCTTAAGAGGGCATTCAAGAAACAGTCTTTCCCACCCTGCATCATGCTTCAGGTTCTGCAGGCTGACTGAGCATATTTGCACAGAGTGATTAATCATACAAACATCAAGAAACCATGTAATGTATAACCAAAAGCATATGCAACACTACCTGTGTACCTATTGTACGTGTATATACAAAATACAGAGATGATATCATAATTGAAATAGAAAATCAGCTAATACTGAACAGTTTACTCTTTGCTTTACTTTTCATTAACAATTCTTATACTATCTTTTTAGATAAAGGTAGAAGAATAAAAAAAGGCATTTGGAAGACTTTGCAGTGCATGTCTTTTAAGCTCTGCAAAGCCAGCCCCTAATGTAAACTCCATAATCTGGGACTAAGTGGCTAGATCATCCTGCCCTACATGGTAGCCTGTAAGATGGGCTTACTGTGAATCCACGCGTCAGAAAATGCACACCTAAGCGAAGGCCACACTAAGATGCAGTGAGAAGTTTTTCTAAAGAACAAAACACAGTTGTGATGAAGGAACTGTGTAGGAGACTGCAGTGCACACAGACTGCCTGCAAGGTAATCAGAGCTTGTCAATAAACTCAATAGCCTGTGTGACATCCCTATCCTCCGTCCCTCCAGCATAGCTTGGAGGTGCTTTGTATTCCCTGAATTGCCTCACTGCTTGAGGTACTCCAAGGAACAGAGTTAACAAAACTCAAACACGAGATCATGCAGCTCTGTATCTTTATGAAGAGAGGAAAGGAGGAAATGGAGAGGCAGAATGAAGGAAGTGCAGATAATGCTGTTGCTTTACTGTAAGGCCTTCTGACAGCTATTGATTTCCTGTCATAGCTTTTTACTGAAATCACAGCATGGCCTTCTGCCCGGCTGAGATGCATTTTTGTGTACACGTACTCCCTAGTGCCTGTGTATTATCACATTATCCTCACATGCCAATTCCCAGCATCTCTGTCACTGCCAGAAGCTGACACACAGGTTTCCTCTACAAAAACAAAATAAAGCTGCAACAATTTCCAGTCCAGCTTAGTAAACTAAGCCCACTGTTGCTGTTACTTGTTCATAGCACCTTATTTCCAGCATCAAATTTCTCCCTCTCCTGATTTCTCTTTCTTTGCGAGAAAATTGTGTTTCCTGAGAAGTTGTGCTAAAGCTCTAATTAACATGTACCGCATTGAGCAGAAAGCACAGCAGCAGACAGGCCTGTCTTAAGCCTAGTTTTTATTCACATTACATTCAAGGCATGTACTGCATAGGCCCACACAGTCACTTCAGGCTTACCGCTTGCTTCAATTGCTGGCTGTTTTCCAAGTTTTCACTTCTATCTTATTCTATACCCATGGAGACAACAAATGAGCTATTTCCACCATAAAGAGAAGATCCTTGCTGAGTCAAAAGAATGAGTACTAGTTAGAAAGGAAAATACTCTCAGACACAGGTGTGCAAGTGACATCATAATTAGCCAGAATAGATGGCCTGCAAATTGCACAGTATTTGTAATTAACAGTACTCTATAACAAAGACCACTCTGTGTGTGATTACAACCTAATAATGTTTCATAGCTGCATGAACAGAGCTTTATTTCACTGAGAAAATGTAGATCAAATATTCACAGAGGTAATCTGTGCTTCAGTCTAAGATCCCTGAGTCTTAGATTAAATTGTGGTTTATTTAAATACCGATCAAATTAAATTTGTTCCTAAACACTTCTTTTCCACAAAAATTTTAGCTGTGCTAATGGTAGCTGCACCATGGAAATCTTTTTGCTCATCTAAAATCAGTACAGGGAGTGGTTGGTTCATATAACAATACAGCATTAATAAATGGATATCTTCTGATTGAGATTTAATTTCAAATTACCTCAATGTTTCTACCTTTCAGTTGGTCCATCCTTACTCTCCACTGATCCTCTTAAGCTTTCATCTTTCTGCTCCACATCCAGCTCCAGACCTTTGGTTTGTCTCTAGCTTCTGTTCTCATGTGTCAATTTGGAGCCCACATCCTGGTTCCAGCTCCAGTCCTAACTGTGCTGGCCTGGATCCCTCCTTGGCAAACTAACTCTTTTTTTAAAAAGGCAATGATTCCCTTCCAATTCATGGAGGTACGTTATTGGAATTTCACCCTTTCCTCTCATAGAGTTTAGCTTTCCCTGTGCGCCATCTCTGGATTAAACACAACTTTTATTTCTAGAGTGAACAGTTATCCAAATATGATGGGCATGACAATTTGAGTCAAACATATTCCACACGACTCAACTCACTCTGGAAGACTTAAACCTGAAATTACTTTTTTTCCAATTTTTAATTTTCACTGCAAAATTGTAAAGTCAGAAGAATTTACACTTCATGGTAATGTATAAACTTCATGTTAGAAGATCAGGCAATTTATCAGAAAAACTCCCTGGCCATATCTTGACTTCAAGTTTCACGCATTGAGTTTGCAGTTCAGCAACATGCTGTTTCTTACCATGTAGGTTTCTCACACATTCATAATGCTATGATGATAGGATAAGTTGTTACATGCTTACTTTGCAGCAAGTATAAAGCACTTCAAGATTGCTGGTGCTAGAGTCATTGCAAAAGACTGTTTTCAACGCATCCATGGTTACATGAAATAGGGAAATTTTCAGTGTAAAGATTTAGATATTTGCTCATTTCTAATTCAAATATAAACCTGATTAGGTCAGAGCTTAATTGTACAAAGACACTAAGACCTGCAGAATGAGGAACAGAAACATGCCCTGATGTTTTAAGAAAGAATAATAACAATTAGTATTTGTGTAACACAATGTCACGGTATCCCTGAGCACTTCACACAGCACATCCCTAGACTATGACTCATGACGGTTATTCAGCAATCCTTGACGTTAGTAGCACAACAGCATATCACACTTAGCCTTTCATACTTGCCTAAAGGCAGCTACTGGTGGAGCTGGACAGTACTGGCAGATTCAAGGAAACAGAACTAAATGAGCAGCAGGCAATACTGTTCCATTTATGAATTGAGCAAATCCAACAACCTCTGAAACCTTGGGGCTACCTGGCATTTTCAACACCATCGAAGGACTATCTTTCTTTCCCCCATCCCTTTGGCAGTGTAAGAATAGCCTCACTGAAGCAACAAAAGTCAGCTATGTCTACAGAATGCCCTCGTCATAATCAGCTTTGCACAGCCCATTGCGAGGAAAAAAATGGAAGTGAAAAAAAAAAAAAAAGACAGGGACAGAGGAAAACACCCTTAGCTTATCTATACCAATTTTGGTGGTGTTCTGACAATTCCTGCCAACCTAAATTTTGGCCAAAATAGTTTTAAGTAGTAGCACTAAGTTAAATGGAAAACGCAGTGTCTGGCCATACCAATGGATTAGTTTTGTCAGAACAAAGCCTCTTATTTCTGACTTTATGACTTGGCAAAAGCACTGTAAATAACGGCAACACTGAATCAGCCAATTCCCAGCTTGTCAAGCTCCTCAACAACCAGCAAACCACAAAAGTAATTATAGACAGTTAAAATGCAAAGAGCAGGAGACCATTTTCTAAAAGGCACAATTACTGTGTCCCTAGAGGCTGGATTTAAGTCTACACCCTGAATTAATTTCCATTCATTTCCATCTAAAATTTGTTTGGCTTACCCAAGATGCATGTTTGAGGTATTTCCTATTTATCTGAGACTTTATCATAAAGGATCTCACAGTACAGATATTTCAGCAACATATTTAAGTCATTCCCATGACATTTGGCAATAACCAGCCTTCCATGAGACAGGCTTCTAATCAGCCCAAAATAGAGACCCTGTTTTCAGTATCTTAATATATGGTTTTCAAAATCAGTGGTTTTGCTTTGCGTCCACAAATAAACTGCTCATTTTCAGGGACACACCAAGAATCCCATTAATCCGTGGGCTGCAGTGTTTCCTATATAAAAAAGTTAGGAATTTCACCAAGTGTCCACAAGCACTTGTGTTCCACAGTACATTTACTGATTTGTGAAAATAAATATTTTTTAAAAATCAACATCTAAACAAGTTTGGATCCAGCTACATATATGTTGTAAGCAACAGAAAGGAATTAGTGAAATGTCACAGCTCTTTTACACTGCCTATGCAGGTGAGACAGTGCTGAGTGTACGTGAGAGCTGGAATGTGCCCTTGCTTTCAGGAAAGGTACACCAAGGGACAGGGAATTAGAAGAAACTATAATCATCCAGAAACAATTAAAAATTGAAAAATGTTATCCATTTAATTGCTGACCAGAACATCTACAATGGGAAACACTAGTTCTGCTCTGGATTTGCACACAGCTGTGCATCTATCTGTGCTCTGTCCATGCAGTTCTCAACCCAGCCAGAGCCGCCATGCGCTACACCTGCACTGCTCAGCCTCTTGAAAGGTGCTGAGGAGGATTCACACCATTCATCTTTAGTCAGTGGTGCAGTTAAATTCCATTTGATACCTGACTTCCACACAGAGTTACTAAAGAGAGGCAGGTTCCTAAAATGGATTCTCTGAATCTTGTTCCAGAAGCTTCATTTTCCTTCAGGGAGCCCAGGTTCTTAGGAACAATTTTAAGAATATTTGTTGTTTCACTTTTCTGGCTCTTAGGTAGAATATGCATTATTCTTTCAGAGTGGATAATTTATTCAGAGGCTTTTTCTAAGTCAGAGGAGCTTCTCTCAGCTTCAGCTGAGCTTCTTGGTAAATTTGCCTTATAGAGAACAGCAAATACAAAGAGGAAAAAGCTGAGAAGCATTCGGCTGCAACAGTAAAGAACGCTCTGGAGCTACACAAACTCCTCAGCCTCACATGAACAAAGAGCTTAAATTGGCAGGGGTGTGGGGGAGTGGGGAAGGGATGTCTTTAAAATCTGGGAACAGTTAGTACCTATTTGTACTGCACTTCTGTCTACGACTTTCCCAGGCCACAACAGGAGACCAGACAGATGCTGATTTGGATGTTGTTTTGCACAGGTCCAGACAATTTCTGCCATCCATTAACATGAACTGTGCTTTTTGTGAAGTAGCTGGTGAAGTCAGCAACTGCAGCCACACTGTTTTCACCTCGGCACCCAGGGAACATACACATAAGACACTGAATACAGGTGCTTTTATACCAGCTACAAAAATAACAAGGCCATTCTCAGGAATCACTAGGAATTGCACTGTCAGCATTTCCTTCACGGGAAACTGCTTTGGACCTAGCCAACAACATAGATCATGACCAAGGTCAGGAATCTTATGATACTTTCCTGTGTCCTTCTCCAGTACACAGCAGCAACCAAGGTTTCCGAAACCTGTCCTTTCCTAAGATCATCAAAACACAACCAGAAACAAAAAAAATCCCAGTTGTCCTGGAGGTCAAGTCCTGCTAGTGTGTATTTGTATACTTCACTGAAACCCTCCATAAAAGCTATGCAGATTTCTGTCAGATGAGCATACAGCGCTGCTTCTTTCTTCCCCTTACTCATCCTTACCATAGGCACATTGACTACCTTCCTGATAAACTGTTTGCAAAACAGTTTTAGAGAATATTGCTAATGAATTGGTCTTCATCAATAACAGAAACCAGTGTGACTTCCCATGCTAGTCTTTCAGTTAACCAGTGTTTTCTGTAAAAATTATACAAGTTAATATGCCCTTTTAATACAACTGCCCTTAAGCTGCCTCTAAACTATGAGAATTTGAAATCTGTTGAGAGAGATTAAACATTTCCTACTAAAATGACCTGAAAAAATACAGAGCATATCCATGTATTCCCTAGAAACTCCAGTTCAGTGCGTTTCAGTTTTTTTCTTTTGATTTGCAGACCCATAAGTATTTCCGTGCAGATCCCCCAAAGTCAATATATTAATAATATCCTTGCCTTTCTTAATTACCTTTCTCAGATCTCTTAGAAACAGATGATAGACCTCCAGGGATCCATAGAGCATAATCTGAAAATGATGAGTTAATAACCTTGAAAGGACAGACCTTTAAGTGACTGTCCTTCAAAGAAGGACATACTTTAATAGCATTGGATGTATTAAATTGTAGTTGCCTATTGTTCTATCTTAGATAACAGAAATAACAATTGTAATTTCTGTAATCCTTTGAAACTACATTTGTTTAAACTGCCACAAAACCTGCACAAAGCACATTGGTGAATTCAGGGTCAGCAGAATAGTGAATCCCAGACTGGGTAATTACACATAGCTACAGTATGCAAGATATACCTGATGGTAACATTTATTTTTATATGGCTTCCTCCAGCGGGAGGGTTACAAAGTGCTTCATGCAGAGCCAATCATTCATAGTTCAAGCACCCAGGGAAGGCACTGAATGAACCTTCATTTCAAAAGGAAAGTGATGTAGATTTTAGTACTGGAACTTTTAATGGTAATGCACACTAGAGAGAAATAGCACTTAAAAAAATGTACTAATGATACTGTCTTTTCAATAGAGACATCAGAGCAATGATTTCCATTGCACTTTTGATCCTGGACTCTGAAGGTGAAATTTTCTGTTCAGCAGCTTATGCACAAGTTTTCATGTGGCCCTCATTAGCTATAGCTTTAAACTTTCAGTGGTGCACATGCTTTTGCTACACTCCTATATAGAAGTAAATTTGAGGCAGATGAAGATTATTAAAAACGACAACAGCAATCTAGAAAACCAAGTGGAGTCATGTAAATATGTTGCAGAGACACACAGATTTTGGTTTGTAAAATGAAGTCAGAGTAGTTATTTTGGCCACATAACAGGCAGAACCCAGGGCAGTCTACCATTGTCAGGACACTGACCTCTGAGAAAAACAAAGCCACAAGAATTCAAGCCAAGTTCCAGGTGTACGCACAGAAACAGGTTTTCAGGTGTTAAATCTCAACACCACGTGTCTAACCCACAATATGATGGCCTGCTTGTGATTTTAGCACCTTTGCAAGTATGAAAAAGTTTTTGCATTTCAAGTCCTAGCCCTGCTTGTAGGGGCTGAGATGTCTGAAAAAAATGTAGACTGACAAGTAATCTGTGCAATGCTGGCTACAGTCTGCAGCTGAAATATGTATGCTTAAATTATATACAGAACAAATTCAAATGTCATCCATGCTTCAAACGATTTTTAAGAATGTTTTTAAAGATTTCTGTGAGCAGTTTGCAAAATAAGTTTCAAAAGTTCTTTGTCTAAGGCAACAGCTTTACCTTTACATTATTTTCTCCAGAGATAGACAACAGACAGCCAGTGCAAGTAGAGAGTTTTCAGCAGCAGACATTCAGTTTCTCATTCATAGGCTTGTCTGAGTAGTATAGGCTGTTTCTTGTTTTACAGAAACATCCAAAGCCAAAAGATCAGGACTGCTTAACTATTTCACATCAAAAAAAACCAAACAAAGAGCTTATTGAAAGATACTATTACTTGGCAAGAGTCATCTGTCTACCTGCCACTGAGATGCCTCCTGAAGAGTAGCAAAAAACTGCACATCAGCTGGTGGGTCTAAATGACAGCTGGAGGAGGCTTGGATTAGTTCTCCACAGAATATGCCCCAAAGTATTTAAAGTTTCAAACTGCTCACTGACTCCTTCTCCTCACAGCGGAGACTGTGTGGGAGCAATCATTTTGTGATCTGTTTCATCACCAAACAGCAACTATCAACAAAGGCATACCTTCTCTAAAACAGAGCAGTGCTTTCCCTCTTCATCTGACTGTAAGAGTGAGAACAAGAGCATGATGACATGGAAGCACTTTGATAGCAACTTCCAGCATTCACATACTTGCTGTTGCACCAGGCATAGCTGAACAGAGGATTAATTTCAGGAAGGTGCCACAGCCTAGGCAAGGATATAATTAAGGGATTCTCACCATAGATATTTCATTATGCAAGAGGCATTTCATCATGGGTTAGCTGCCATCACTCTCATTCTGACAGACAGAAATACAGAGGACCTCAGCTGTAATCTGTTTTCCTTTGCACTGATGAGTACCAAGCAGAGTAAATAAACATGAACCATCCTCAGCCCAGACGTACCTGCCATCTACCATGAGTTCACAGCAATAACATCTTTTAAAGAAATTCATGATTGTTACACTTGCCTTATCTTCACGTCCATCAATCTGCCTTTCTATCAAGCTTAAAGAAGTAGGGAGAGGGAAAGGGAATAATATTAAAAAAAAAAAAAAAGGGAAGATATTGAGCTTGAAGGCCGACTTGTTTTCCCTGAGAATGAAAGTATTTTGAAGATTCTGTCTCCACTCCATCAAACATCCCTACCAGCATAAAACAAAAGCAGCACATACATGCCATTCTGTGAGTGGCACGCATGAATATGCCAAAGGTTTCAGCTCCATAAGCAGGGATTTATGTTATCATGAACACACAGAAGTAAAAAGAAAGTTCACCTGGGGAGTATTTCTCAAAATTCACAGCAGCTAGCAGAAGCTTCAGTGGCTTCCTGGCTATTCAGACATGTGTGAAAGACCTTCATTCACAGCCCTTCTGAACACCTGAAAACCTGAACATACGCTCTGTGCTGCATATCACGTTATGGAGCTTCTACTGCTAAAAACAATGCTTTCGCCTTAACAAATTTTCAATTGGCTAAGTTCTGACCTCATAAATATCACTTCTCTTTTCAATTTTAACTCAACAGGATACAGATAGAAATTGTACAAAATGCTTCAAACCACCTGGCTCTGAAGTAACAGAAAGGACTTAATCATGGAGTTGGGAAAGAAAAATACTGCACTGTAACACACTCCTTAGTTTTTGAGTTTTTGTTCACAAGAGTGTGGGACAACCCAAAGTTCTGACAATGCAGCTGTGTTTATACTTGTGAAGAGAGTACCCATTAGCTCAAATCTGCATTATGCCTGACTGGTAATTCATTGTGTATTATAAAGCAGAAACACTTTTTAAGCAATAGTAGCTCCTCTTTAATGTCATCCTTCCCCCATCCTGAACAAACCTACAAGAGTATGTGCACCCTTCTCAACTCCAAGGCTATGTCTCATAGCTTGTGATAAGAACTTATTCCAAACAGAGACCTGAGGTAGGTGCTCTAATTGTTCTCTGAAACAGCCTTTCTCTCCCCATCTGCTAGAGATAGCCAAGATATGTAAAATGAATAATGAAGGAACAAAAGCATAAAACATGTTTCCATTCAAGATTTAATGTGCTTATTTTTAACTGAACTAGCTCAATCTCCCCATTTTACAGACTGAATTATCTCCTTTAATATTGAAATAGGCAGAACAGTTACTGCTTTGTTTCTGGTAAACAGACAGGGGCAGGCTGCTTGTTGGAGTTAAAAACGATTCTCCTAATAGGATAATATAGTTTGGATTATATTATGGAAAAATTAAGACAATAAAACCACAAGGGTATAATTATCAAGAGACAGAGGGCTGATTACATTACAAAGTGCTGAGCATTTGCAGCTCCAGATGAAGTCATTGGGAGTTATGTGTGCTTTATAATATGACCCCTACCATCCTTTTGGGAAACAACAGAAGGTAGATTTTCCTACAATTACACATCAGATAGTTTCCATCACTGAGTATTTTTAAGTATAAATATTTAAGATATGTAATTGATAATTCCACCTATTTAAACCTCTAAGTTGGCACAAAACAACAGTACAATTCTTCATAATTCATATACAAAATGCAGAAATTGTATAGCCCTCCATGAACATGCATGCACTACTGAGTATTTGTATGAAGCAACAGTATTATGGAGACATTTCTTGAATTAAGATCAATTCTATGACCAATGCAATAAGAAAATTAAATTAGTGCTAATGAAGAGATCAATCAAACAAAATTCAAAGACTTCCACTTATTTCTCAAACTAGAGATCAGAGGAAAAGTGTTTTTATGTTGCCAGGATTTCCTAGTGTGTCTACAGGGCTAGAACATTTCTCAATTTCACTGAACCGGGGCTATATTCATGTTGGGATAAACAAAGGAAGATGCAATGCCAGCCCCACAAAGCAGAGTGCTTGGAAGCCTGCACAATTACCATATAGTGAAAATAAAAGTACTGTAGATTAAGGGAACAAGATAAAAACTTGGAGACCAAGAGCACTCTTGCAAAACTTTTGAACCTGCATCAGGGTAACATCTCTGCTGGACAGGTCGCATCTCTCTGAGACAGGAGTCCAGAGCAAACAAGATGAAGAGCAAATGGCAGAAGTTCTAGAAGAAATTCCATCAATTATACTTAAAGTGACTCAAATTTTGAACTGAGAAATGAATAAATTATAACATCATCAAAGACTGCACTCCTACAGGTGACACATTGCTAAATAAATTACTGTTATTGCCATTGCTACTGATGGACAAAAATACAGAATTATCCAAACCCACCAAAATTACATACAGCACTTCAGTATATCCATTGGTTAATGTTAATCTATAATTGAACACCACAAAGGTACTCATGAAATCCATTATCTATATAGATTGTTCCTTCAGGATCAGTGCCTCAGGTTACTTTATGTAAGTAAAGGCATTCAAGGTCTAGGAGTCCAGGACACTTTTAAAAAAAATAAATAAACAGATTAAGAAATATACATAGATATATCTGTATCAGATATACTTACTGGACATTTTAAGTAGCTCATATTTCAATTGTTGGCAAACTTTAGAAGAAATACACTCACTGAACATGTCATCCATAGAAAAGACCACAGAACGATCTCATCAATTTTCATAATCAGTCAAAATTTGTTCAAAATTGTGATCCCGAGGTTTAACTCTAGCTATTTCTTCTCTTCATACAGATGATTTTTCTGTTCAACTGTGAAACACACTTGGCAAGAAAGGCAAAAAAAGAACTCAATATGTTGTAATGTTTTTAATGTTATTTGCTGTCTGCTTACCAAACTGATGTTGCAGGGTAATAAAACTGAGACAAAACCAAGAAAATCATGATTGAAAATTAAGAAATCTTATATCTCCAGCAGATAAGTATTGTTTTACCTCTGAGTCAAAATGCTTCACTGTAAAATCCTACAACTCCCATTTGCCTTTCAAACAAAACTCTCAGTGGTCCCTGATGATAAAGAAAATGTCAGAAAGACTCAGTGGTATTCCCAGATGTCAAGTACAGGGGAAAAGAGTACCAGTGGTCCAAAATGGAACAGATGGAAATGCTCTGCAACACAGAACATTCTTAAATTTACTGAAAAGCCCACTCTACAATACTACACTGAGTCAATTATTAGCTTCCCAGCAACTCATACTTTTACAAGTACTAGCTTCTCCCACTGGACCCAGTCTTTCAGATGCATTTTCAGGTATACAGCACTTATTTCACCCCTACTTTGCAAGAAGTTGAAAAGTCTCTTGAGATATTTTCCCTGTCAGAAGAGATTGACCAATGAGAACAGGAGCCTGGCAACTCACCAGAGGAGAAAAACCTCATTTGAGGACACAGAGGATCATGTTCATGTGTGACAGCAATCCAACAGTGATTTTATTAATCTAAAGGCAATGTACAGATTTATTGCTGTGCAGCTGAGAACAAAAAGTTCTACAGCCTGTGAGCATGCATGGCAGTTGATAAGAAGCCATCCTGCTCTTACAGGCAGTGCTTGCTGTGAATCAGAACTTGCTTGTTGAGACGGATGATCAAGTTTAGCCAGGGACCTCACTTGGGTGCCCAGCCCCACCTGGAGATGATCTAACTGGTTTCAGCCAAAATACATAAAAGATATTCATAAAACCCTGGCCTTCAGTTAGAAATCCAAACAGCAGTTTGCTTTTCCACATAGACAAAAACGTGGAGTTTCTACAAATACTTTTTCAACAGATCACACTCACAAAATGTTTCTGAGTATCTCAACTACAGGGCAAAGGCTCAAGCTGTTTCTGACTCAGGGAACTAAGGACTGCCGTCCCCCGGTAGAATTCTGTTGATCTCTGCCAGAGACCATAGCCATGTGCTTCAAACAAGGTGATGGGGGAAACTAGAGCACTATTTTTCCACAGAAAAAGCTTCTTCCTAACTGCTATCATTCAAAAGGTTGGTTTATGACAAATGCTTATCCCTGTAATAAATAACTACTCTTTTCCAATGTAACCGAGGATGCTTTTCATATCTACAAAAATGCCTCATTTCAATTTTGAAAAGTCCTCCAAAGTACTCTTATCAACAAATGACTTCTCAAGCCAGAGGCCTCAAGAAGAAACAAAATTCTGGATTTTGTTCTAAATATAAATTCAGCTTTGGGTCACTGTGCAACACGAGATAAGAATGAAAAGGAAAATCCAATATTAGTGCAGTGTCAGCGTTAGTCACAACTATCACAAGTAGTGTATCTGCAAACAATATGCTACAGCCAATGGTGTACAATTACCACAAGTAATAAGTCTACTGTCAATGAAGAACTACAGCAATTCAACTGCTGGTGCTTCTCTCAGCTGAAGCACTTAAGTAAGCTTCAAGAAAACAGTTTTCCAGAGTAGGTAAAAAGAAGATACCAAATCACTGTCTGCCTCACAGATCTGCTGAGAATGTGGAGACAAGCAGGAAGAGTTAATTTTCCTTATGATCTGAAACGGGAATTACAACAAGTTGGAAAGCACGTACACCTGAAAAGGGATCCCCATACAGAATGCATTGAGCACAGGTGCCATGAGAGCATTCAGAGCTGGTACTCAGAAGAAACTCAAATTAAGTCACTCTCACAGAAAAAAACTAATAGGGGCTTTAATATAAAAAATTAAAATAAGACATAGTCTGCAGGACAAGACTGAAGTATATCAAGGAAACCTGAAAAGGAAATTTACCTCTTCATAATTCTTAACAACATTAAATAACAAGATTTAAAAAATTAACAGTTAATCCCATGCTTTATCCGAAAGAAACCTATGCCATTTCAGGGCACCTACAGATATTCCTATATGCGCCTAACTAGCAGATGCCCAGAAATTACCATTTTTAATAGTTAGGAATTTTAGTGTGCGTCTGTTCTTTGTCCCTCTACTGCTTTGCAATGTTTTCAATAGTCTATACCTGAATTTTATTTCCTATTTGCACTTGTCTCCTTGGTACCCAGAAAGCCAAAGTCACCACCACAATCTTGGCAGAGGCTAAGTTTTAAGGTGGAGTAATTCATCAGTAATGCAATCCATTAGAATTGCAGATACACTGCGAAGTGCAGGATACAGTTATGCAAGTTGCTTATAAGAACCTCTTGTCATTGATTTATCCTTTGCCAACCAGTTAAGCCATTTGGAACAAAACACACTTTCAAAAAAATACTTTCATTCCATTCAGCGACACAACACCTATGCATGAGAGTAAATTGTATTTTTACAAGCATTTTTCCTTATCCTGAAAGGAGAAGGAATACAGATTACTGACATGGAGAATTTCTGTTCTTTACTTCATTTCTTGGCTTCACAAAAACATTGAATTTTTAGAGTCAAACTCTAATTGATGAAAGGGTATTACCCTTTACTGCACCGTAAAGTGCTGCCTGCTGCCCTCCAAAGGCACTGCTCCAAATTAAAAGATGATTAGACTTTCTAAGGTGACTTTGTGAAGTAGCAGTGTATGTTTATTTTCTGTCTTTCACATCAACCTTGCTCAATTTAGAAGTAAGATAAGATGTTTTTCCTAATTGCCAGTACTGAAAAATTGAAACGGTTTTCTGGGACTCCAGCCGAGTCTTTCAGGCTTATGTATTAGCCACAACAATAAAGATAGGGAAATAGTTAATTGTTCTCAATGAAAACAGCAAATAGTTAATGATTCTGTGAGCCACCTGCGAGCAGAATAGACTCCAGCTCACTCATCCACAGCTGTGCTGAATCTGCAAGGTTGACAAATAAAAAGCAGTACAATTTTATTTTTGTCACCAAAATGATCAAGCATAATTCAGAACACATAGATACTTCAGAGCTACTCTGCAAGAAAGTGACTTATCTGCAGCTTAATATCATCCAGCAATAAACCAAAGGTTTTCTCTGCCATTTACCTGAAATGACAGCCATTATAGGGGACAAATGTTAGCATGGGCAGCAACTCAAGAAATTCTCCCTGGGATGTGAGGCTGACTTCATTTTAACAGAGCTCAGCACGATCCCTAGTGGCTGGAGGATTCAGCTATAGCAAATGACTCCCTGTACTTTGGAAAGACTCCAGAGCAGACTCCCAGAAGGCCCAACAGAGATGACCAAGAATCTGCATTCTTCCACCTGAGAAAACGGAGCTGGTGGAACACAGCATTGAGTCACCAGTTAATCTCCTGCTGAGTTGGGAGCTTTTCTACTATAGAGGCTCAACACTTCTACTGTCATGAAACAGGTCCCAAAAAAACTCAGGTGAGACTGCAAAGCTGAAAGTGCAGCACTAATTGGATTGCCCCTGTTAGTAATCCCCTGGAATTTGACATTTGCAGGAATTTTGGTAGCTGACAGTGCCCAGAACAGGACAGAAACAGAATATTGTGGTATTTGAAGGTTTTCCTGATTTTCCTGTTTGCTTTTTTTTTTTTTTTTTTTTTTTTTTTATCTTTGAATTCAATCAAAACCTAGCTGCATAAAAAGCCCATTTGAAAATAACCAGTCAAGAGTCAATTTGCCAGTCCTGGAGGTGAAGTATTTTTTATAAGCAGAACAAGGCTCTAGTGAACAGAGGCAGTAGAAAACTACCAGCATAGTCACACTTACAGGGCATTTCATACATAACTGGCATGGAAAAATCACTTAAAGTGATGGCAGGGAAAGATTAGTTTCAGTATCCTTTGAAAACCTCTCGTCTCTGCTTAAAACTGTAAGATAGATGTAAACACGTATTAGCATGGCCTGCCCTTTATTAATAACTGGGACAAAACCACTGATTGATTACCCATAGAATTTTAGCTGGCAAGACCTAGAGATCACACAGTATGTAACTTCTGACTATTACATTTATCAGAAAAAAAAGAACCTTAAGGCAGAAACTTTTTGTAACTCATGTTAGCTTTTTGGATTGTCACAATGAAGAATAAATGCAGCAACTTCATAGAATCATAGAATTCTTAGAGTTGGAAAGGACCTTTAATTAGGTCATATACTCCAGCTCCCCTGCAATTAACAGGGACATCTACAGCTCCATCAGGTTGCCCAAAGCCTGATCCAGATTGGCCCTGAGAGTCTCCAGGGAGGGGGCACCCACCACACCGCTGGGCAACCTGTGCTAGTGCCTCACCACCCTCACTGCAAAAGACTTTTTCCTTATATCTAACCTAAATCTACCCTCTTCAAGCTTGAAACCACCTCCCCTTGCTCTGTCACCACAGACCCTGATAAAGAGTCCTCCCCCTTTTTTCAGTATCTAAAGGGGAGCTACAGGAAAGTACTACAGCCATTATGAACTGAACAATATCTCATGTGCAGTTTCAGACCTGAGAATACGCTCGACCAGCAAAAGCAATTAAAAATGAGCTTAACTTTAAGTAGTCCCTCTGGAACCTATTACATCTAACAAGTAAGCAGCAATCATATTACTCATCCTTCTAAAACAATATTTCTGTAACAATGTACATTGCAGAGCCATATTTGAAAACCAGCACACACAAGTACTGGACATTTCACATTTAAAACTTTCTATCAGGATCCACTATTGCAGTTCATGAACATTTACCTAATGGCACAGCACGGCTAGAACTTTACATCTCAGACACTACATTTTAATCAAATGGAAAGCTGAAGATTTGAAGTCTGCTTCATTTATTTCTCTATGGCAGAGGAATGACCTTTAGGTCAATGACATGGAAAATAAAGGATTTTATTCTGGCCAAAGTTTTTATAGACCTCTTGCAGCTACAGATCTTGAAAGCTAAAATATTTCCAAATAAACTCTACGTGAAATGTAAAAGATACCACAAAGAGCTTGTAACACTAAACATGGAAAAGGGAGTTATAATTATTGCTATACTCTTCTTCCTACAGTTACTGTTTGGGCACACTAACAGTAAACTCTAGATGATTTGCAAGCTTCAGCTTACCTCTGAAAAAAATGCTAGTACTAAAATACCCAGGGAAAATATTTGAACTGGAGTGAACACCTGACAATATTTATTATTTTTCACCCTCTCAGTGAATATGACCTATTATTCGAAAGCCTCCAAATGCCAACACTAATTAAAGACTTTATGCTGGATTTAATTCTATTTTCTTCCATTACATTTAGGGGTTGAAAATCTCCTCTGGGTAAGTTCATCCAAAGCAAATACACTTTTTTTTTTTGTCCTAACAGAAGAAAGAGGACAAAAGTCATACCAGGCAAGTGAGTACTCCTATCAAGAATCTGTTGGTTACAACAGTCTTAGATCACTGCCACAAGAATTGGGTCCTAAAATTAAGGGAGACGACATACCTCCAAAGCTCGGTTTAAAAAACTTAGGCAGACAGTCTTGCTTGCCTGAAGATACAAAGTGAGATTTCCTGGCATTTAACTTTATGGATACTCCTCTACATCCTCTTCTTCCAAAGACTGGGGCTGGCTTTCCACTATTTAGTCACATTCTCAGTGGGAGGCTCTGGGCTCCCCAGGCCGGGACTGTATGCGGGCTTTCAGCATTTTTCAGCATCTGATGATCTCCTGAGGCCTCTTCCCTACCTACACATCAAAATCAGCATCTCCAGTTTCTTCTTTTGCTGTAAAAATGCCACACAGTGTGACATCTCCAACTCTGGGCGGTAGCTACCTGCTCAAAACACCGGACAATGGTCATACTGTCAAGACAAATGATGTGCAGATCTTTCTAGCACTGTCTTTGCTCCCTGTTGTGCTGCAAGTATCTTGATTTTTTAGTATTTAGTCTTAAAGCCCAGTCCTGGTAGCTGAAATCATGTTAATGAATACCATAGTTTTAATTCTAAAAGCCATGCTTTGCCTTGCTGCTGGGCAAAGTTGGAATACAGAGAACATTACTTACTAATTCAAAACCAGTCAAAAAAAGCAAAGCAAGACAACCTCCCTCTCCTCACAAAACACAGGCACAATGAAACACAATTTCAGTCAATTTGATGATTTTGGTGCACAAGCAAGAATTTGAAAGAGCTTAGAATCTGCAATTTTACTTTTTTGCCAGGACAACAAGCACGGTAGGCAGCAACAGATGAGCAGGCCCAAGCTCAGCTTCACTACGCAATAGTGCTGACAAAGCTTTCTGCTTGGAACAGCTCAGAGGTTTTCAGCCAAATGTTCACCATAAAAAAAATTTAAAAAAAGTCAAAACCAAATAAATTTTGTTGTAATATGGCTGTTTAAACAAAACAAAAAAAAAAAAAAGAGAAGAAAAACAATCAACAATCCCCAGAAGCATTCTCAGTTGCAAATATGGACTTTGAGAGCAAAATGAGGAAGAGCACTGCCAAACTCATAACAAATCACCAATTACCAGATACAAGCCACTGTACCAGTTAAGGCAAAGGAAGAATTTTACTTTCACTTTCTTGCTGATGAAATTACTTGCCTACTCTTTGAACTATTAGTTACTGAAGTGTGTCTATCTATGTGAAAGAGAAAGAAAAATGTCTCACTTTCATTCTGGAATTCCTTTGTTTGCATGTTGAAAACTCTGGATTTTCTGGAAACAAGTATGGAATACAGGAGACCTATGAATGACAACAAAGTTAGTGGTAAGAAGATTATTTGACAGTTATCTCTCAGGTACATTCCTAATTCTGACTGTAGGTCATCTTAAAGCCCACTCACCACCACCCTTGCCTCTTCCTTGCAGACCAACTCCTCTGAGGTAGGGTTGCTTTGTTACATAGTATCCTGTTCAGCTGTGGTTTGGCGTTCCATTGCCGTTTCTCACAGTGTAGCCATGATAAATGCCAAGCACCTCTTCCACTTTTCTGAGACAGAACTACCATGCTGAAGAACCAGGGACACAGCACGTGAAATCTCATTTAAGTAACAAACAAGAGAAGAGCTCCATGATGGTGGAGGCCACTGGACTAGCTTCCCTAGCAGGTCACCAACCCAAACCATTCATGATTTTTTTCCTAGCAGAGCTCAGAATATCATGCGTAATTCTATCTTTCAGTTCCTTTGAGAATGAACCACAGGGGGATAGACAGGGGGTGCTATGTGGACATTTCTCTCACAAGAGTTTTCTGATAACATCAAGCATAGAGAATACTCAGGACTGCATACAGTTTTTACTCCAAGATATACAAGGTGATTACAGTTGGCATTTTTTATGAGCAGATGAGATCACATACCCCAGCAGGAAGGTTTGGTGAGAACTGAATCAGAGATCATTCCTCTGGCTGCTGCTTGGATGCAGCCGAGTCAGGCCTAGAGAAAGACATCACATTGATGGCACAATGACATCACCTGTCCTCACAAAACTTCCCTTCTATTCTGCACATTCAGCATCCCTCCCTGGGCAGCCAGCACTGCTGTCTGCAACCCACTGACAGTGCTGAGCAGCAGCAGCACCACTACCAGCAGTATGAAACAAAAAACAACTTCCTCGGTTTTCTATTATAATTTATAACTCAGGTCAGTCAAACTTGGGTAGATTCTAGTGAATTACAGTTTAGGTCCCAAGTGTAACAGTCAGATGCTACTAGGATGGCTTGATCTTGCAGATGGGCACAGCCACTTCATAACCAAGTGCAGCCTTCCCTATCTGGCCAGGGAAGAAAAATGGACTGATGTCTGATAACCAGCTTAGGATTTTGACTTACTAGGAATCACGTGTATTGCTAATCAAAAAGCAGCCTTAAAGACAAGAGTGCTTCTAGCTAGAGCTTCTCACATGTGGCAGACCTGTTTTTATACCCCGGTACAGCATACTCAGGGCTTCTCCTCCCTCTCCCCCACCTTTTATCATATTTTAAAAGGTACTGAGTCTCTTAATTAGTGTTGAAGAAACCATGCAACTATCTGAAAGCAGCTTTCCTGTCACTGATCGCTGAGAAGTTATTAGGCTTGACTTTTCCTTCAGCACAATATTCCTTTGATTAATGCAGCAGCACATTTTTTTTTTCAAAACTTGTATAATACTCTCCCATGATAGGAATTTATTTATACATATAAAGCAAAGATTAAGAAGAGGTGGACTTTCAGTACAAGGAAAAAAAGTATAATGAGGTTCACAGACACAGTCATGGAGGCTGTTATACTGCCTGCGAATCTTGGCCAATTTATTACTGACCAAGGTAATAGGAAAGATTTCAAGAAGGCACAAAGGGCTTAGCAGTGCTTTCCTGTGATAGGGGCCTGCTATTAAAATGATTTATAAGACTGGACACATATTAACTTACGGCAGACCACATCCACCAACACTTCTCATCAACTAGACTATGAGAACATGGTAACTGGTATAACATATCTCTTGTGCGAACTAAGACAGCCAGGAAGCACAGGGCACTGCTGCATGCACACAGAACAGATCAGGCCCACACAACCTGAAATTTAGCTAATGCATCCTCTAATTTCCTTCCCTTTCCTGTCTACTACCTTGTTTCTTTCCTCCTGTCCTTTTCTTCCCCATCTACATCCCGTGCTCTAATGGCAAATACACTATTGAGGAAATGTGAGGGCCCTAAAGGATCAGAGCTCACTCTTTTTCTGACAGTTAAACCAGATCTTCAAGAACAACTGCAGCAGTCTCTAAACCACGAGTGTCCAACCTTTTGGCTTGCCTGGGCCGCACTGAGTGATGAAAAATTGTCTTGGGCCACATATAAAATATTATTCTGAATATTTCATTCACAGTGAATGTATCAATTTACTATTTTACAAAACACCACAAGCTCAAGTTTAATAATTAAATAAGAAAACACACATACCTGCTTAATATCAAGAAATTTGCATCTTCACAGGTACACAGACACACATGTAGGTAGGTTAAAATACCAGTATTGGCAATCAGTGCACTTTGCTCATCAAGTGGTACAAGAGCATGTAAAGTGCAGTACATGTGGGTTTCGATTTCACTGAGTGAGTGTGGTGGACATGAGAGGCAGAGTTAGTCCTCCCCTCCACAGCATCCCAGTGTCACCTACACAGTCTGTGCTCGAGCTACACAGGATTAACTCACAAAACATACCACTAAAAATCACATAATAATGTTAAAAGCTTACAATCTTGTGGGACCACATTACTAGCTGTCCAGGGCCACATGTGGCCTGCAAGCTGGACATGCCTGCTCTAAACAAAACTCCACATCACCTGGTTGGACACTGCCTACATACAAACCATGTCTTTATGAGCCGTGCATTCACATCCCGTTTTGTCCTACTGCTGCCCTCCCAGTCACAAGATAGGAGGACAACAACTGTCCTACCCACTGCAGCACGCTACGACTCACAACGTCCTCAGGATTCTGGCTCCTTTCTCTCTACTGCCAAAGCTCTCTCTTTTCCTTTTCTTTGCATTTCTGACTCCAGCTCAGCATAAAATGGTGCTCAAAGGCTGCCTCTCTGACTGATCTGTGGAACTACCTCCCAGCTCTCTCTTACGTGAGACTGCCAACACTTCTTCAAAGAACATGCTCAGAAATAAAGCCCTTAATCAGTTTCAATCTAAATTATTTTAAATGTTGCTATTTTTTATTTATCTTCTTGTACTCTGCTGAGTCAAGCTGCCTCCAAGTGTCATTCCAAAGCTTGACACATACTCCAGCCTCCTTTGAGCAAAACAGATTTTCTTGTCTTCATGCTTATTTACATTAAATGTAACAAGAACTTCACAGCTCTGCTGCACTTTTTACTTTCAAGTCTGAATGAATTTACCATATGAAATACTCAGCCAGAGGGCTTTGCTCTAGATTTTCACTTTCAGTTTTTCTTTGGCGAGATGCCACTACCCTCTCTTCATGTAATCAGGATCCCTTCTCCAATGTCATCAGCTGGAAGAGATATTGGACTGAAAAATGACACTTTCTCGTCAGTTGTTACTGAAATCTCATATAAGGATCATGGCAAAACCCAAAATTTCTGATGACTCCATGTGGGGTACCTGAAAAAATACATCACATTAGACCTTACAGTCCATTTATATTTATCTATTTTCACGCTCTCCATTCTTTCCTCAAAGGGAATTTTTAATCCAATATGAACTTCCATGAAGTTGTATGAAAAAGACAGTCACAGAGGATGGAGAGTTTTCTTAGCTGTAAAAACCCTAGCATACTAAAGATATGCAAACTACAAAACCAGCTCACTCCTCAGTAAATGCCAGAAAATCCAGTCCACACCAGTGATCAACCAGGGAACCTATTTAAAAGGCTAAGCTTCACTAGATTCACTGTTCATTGAGTTGTGTTCCTGAGTAAAGTGATACCACGTCTGACAGGCAGGTATGTCTAGCAACATACAATGTCTAGGGACGGAAATATTCCCTTGAGAGAAACACGTTCAAATTTCTTTTCACTTCAGTGCTAAAAGTGAAATCGAGGCCTTTCTTGTCTATACTGGGTGCCCTTGCCATCAGACTTTTAGCTGCTCTTGTGCTGTAGTGTCTCTCATTTTCATCTCCTTCTGGAACTGTGTAATTTCCTGGATGCTAATATTTCCATGAAAGGTTTCGGTTTCAGTGTATCATCTTTTTCTAACAAAAAATCACAAAAATTTCTCTGCCAGTTCCCACACTGGATAACCCTCAACAATTCAATTCACCTCTTTGTTTCTCTCTTTTGGAAAAAAAAAAAAAGAAAGAAAGAAAGAAAAAAAGAAAAAGACCTCTTTCTCATTAAACCTCTCCAAGATCTACGGACAAAAGCATTGCATAAGAGCAAAGTATCATTATTATTTATTATTCTAAGCATCACAGAAATGATAAAGGCAAAGGAAAATACTGTGATATCCATGGAGGTAACAAAATAAATCTGTGTTTCTATAAACCACTCCTCTGGCAACAGCTTTTAACTGTTACAGTTCATACTTATATTTCCCCCCTTTGTGTGGGGTTCTAAAGGAGTTGTATAATTTCCCAATACAAAAAGTGGGGGGGATAAAACCACTTCATCCTTTGAATTTAAGCTGGCATAACAAACAGGAAAAATATCTCTCTATAAACATACAAACAGACACTGATACTTTTGCCTCTCAACAAGATTTTCTCACTGTTCAGTGAGTACAAGCTGAACAACTGGCTCCTCCAAGATATGAGGAACTGGAAATGCCAATTAGTTATGTGGAATGAGAAGGACAGACAGCAAGCTTTTAAGCAAGCTGTTACAGAAAAGGAAAGATGAAAGATAATGATCTCTCTGGCTTTGCATCAACATGAATAAGCACAGCTCAAATACCATCAAGAAACACCAACTGGCTAAAATTGACACAGACTACAAACAAATCCATTACTGTCTGAGATACCAAAGAAAACACATACCACCAACTCTCAAAAGAAGAGGCTTGCTTTGCTTGACACAACCCTGACTCACTCTGGAACAGGATAAAAACTCTGTGTATTAGATTAGTATTTATGTCATACTTCCTTAGTGCTTCGTAATGATTAGGACTTAATTTTTTCTTGCTATAAAATCTGCACAGAAGTGGAGCAAGAGACATACAAGGCCAAGTACCTGCAAAAAGAATAGGAAAGTATATGTACAAGGGCTGCTCTGAAAGTAATGCCTCCTATTTTATTATGGTGGCCCATAATGTCAGAGGCAAATGATGGTGGTATGACATTAGGGGTTGAACCTTCCCACCAACATTCCTTCATATTTTGTTGCTGTATGACAGGTGGCAGCAGAGGGGCAGTCTGACAAAATGGTGCCTGACATGGAAGTGCGAATGTAGCAAAGGTATTTAATTCCTCCATGTGGAAAAAATAGCATCCACAGACATTCACCAACATTTGCTGAACTTTTATGGAGATCAAATAGTGGATGTGAGCAGAGAGAGGTGGTGGATGGTGTGTTTCAGCAGCAGCAACAGCGACGTGAAAGTCACAAACAGCCATGCAGATCTTTATGACTGCGGCATGCAGGCTTTTGTTCATCACCGACAAAAATGCATAGCTACTAGTAGCGGCTACATTGAAAAAGTGTTTTTTAGCTGAGAATTTGCTCCATCAGATAGCATTTTTGTGCTCTTCGTATCTGTTGTCATTTACATGGAACTAAATAGGTGGCATTACTTTAAGAGCGACCTACATATTAGAATACATTTGTAAGCACAAAGTTCCAACTGCTAGTATAAGCACAGAAAGTTGGAACACTTAGCAAATAAGGCAAGAACAGTGTTACACTCACTGGCATTCAGGGTGGTGTAGCCTTTATCCTGATCTTCCCCTCTCCTCACAGTTCCTTAATCTTTCAATTACCCAAATACCAAAGAAGGAAAATCCTTCTAGAGTCAAGGGGAATAGGGGAAATGATGTCTCCTTTGTTACCTACATCTTCCTTTGATACATATTCCATTTCCAGAGTTTTTTTCAATTAAGAGGCAATATAGCATGATCACATTCCTAAAAGATCCATTTGGCTTGGGAAAGAGCCTTTAAAACGTTCAATAACTTCTGTCAGTGTTCAACAATAATTTAAAAACCTTTGAAAAAGATCCAAAATCTGTGTCTGAAATAAAGAATTATTTCCATAATTGAAAGACGAACAATACTCAAGTAGTGTAGGAGCGCACCGACTCTTGGAGATTAAACAATCAACTACCTTGACAATTCATAACATAAATGTGGTGGATTCTTTTTTGCTGTGTTTTTTGGTTCCAAGGTGATATGCTATTATTTAATAAAATACAATTAGACAATTTGCATAGGAAGTTTCATATCCTTAAAAAGTCCTGTGCAGGAAACTAGTGAAAAACTTCCCAGATAGATTAACGCATGGAGAGGGAAAATAAAATATTAACCTTTTTGCCAGCCTATAAGTAGTTTTATACTATCTACAAAATGAATGCATTTACTCATCCTACACAGTAAGTTACTTGCATACTTCATGCACAGAGCAGTTCATTTAAAGAAACCAACTTCTAAGTACCTATGCTTTCTCCCCAAGATGGTTAGGTGATTTCTTCATGGAGGAAAAAGTCACACAAAAAAAAAGTATTTAAATGCAGTGACCCACCTAGCAAGAGATGTTGACTGCAGTAACAAAATAGGTCTCTGATGATGAGTAGCATTAAGATGACATTATTGGGGCATCCCTCCAGTCCCTCAATACCTTCAGATATTTTACTGAATTTCACTTGTCAGAAAAACCCTTTGATTTCCAGTTCTCAAACACAAGTGCAGCTACTTCCTTCTCTCAAGTGGGTTAGTCTGTTTCATCACTTCCATTCCATTCAGGGCAGGCAGCTAAATATATGATGAAGAAACTGAAGTTCTGCAAAGTTCAGAAGTTATCTGGGATCAACTCCTACCCAATTTAAGCATAGGCATTATTACTGTGCTGTTTGTTTTAATCTGGTTTAAATTGGTTTATCTTGCCCTAAACAAAACACAAAATTTTGTCTGCCTTTTGTAGGTCTTTCCAGAGAATGTTCTCTCTTACTTCGGTACATTACTGCAGCCTTCAGTCTCTAATTAGACACACAATCTGTTTTTTGAGTATATAAAGTCTTCACATTGACATCAACTGAAGCCTTATTTACAGAGTCAAAGATGAAATGCAGCGTTAGTGGCTTGCCTGTTTTTGTTGGTTATGCTTATTCACTTCTCATTGTCTGCAAGGCTGCTCTTGCATGATAGTGCTAATTCAGGGGATCAAAGCACTTCATCATCATGATGCAAGCTCATTTCACGCTACAGTTTATAAGAAACTAATGGATTGCTTTCATGCCCAAAAATACAGCACAAAATTTGAAAATAAAAGCTTTTTTTTTTTCAATTCAAAGTTTGTCTAGTGCTGTTGCTCTATACAGATTTTTATCCTGCAATATATCCCTGCAAGACAGGGACAAATATTAGAAACATTTACGGTACTGCACATGATTGTTCTTGTATAACCAAACTGATTGAGCTGTGAAGTTTGGTGCCTTTTCCTCATTAACCAGCAGAAATGGGAAGAAATCAGTACAAAGAGACAAGCACAGCAGAAGTACTCAAAACAAAGCACATAATGATGTATCAAAGCTTATAGAAGGAGAAAGAGCAAAATAATAGCATGTAAGATATAAATTACCTCAAGGCTGTGAAAACCAGATATAGGTAAAAAACATGATACAGGTGACTTACTTCCACCACAGGGTTAAGAATTTGAGCTAGGTCCTTATAGAATGCTGCTGTCAACAGATGCTGTGACTTGGCTATGTGTCTTTAATCATTTCTTTTGCAGTGCTCTGACTTCACCTCCTTCACACTGACAAGGAAAACTATTCATAGCTAACCACCACGTTTTTGGGGGGAGTGAGTGGAAGAGTTCCTTCACGATTATGCCTTTGAGAATATCCAAACAGCATTTTCTCAATGGTTCTGAAGAGCGCAGAGGCAGGATAATCCTGTACCTTCTCCTTGGACTTCACAACATATGTGAGCCACAACATGATTCATAATACTGAAGTCTGATGAGCTTGTGTACTTGTTATGTTATGATGTATCACAATAATTCTCAGGATATTACTTTTCTGGAAACAGCAACATTTAGCTGCACTGCTTGAGGTACGTTTCTCCTGTCTAACATCAATGCCCAATAAAACCCAAGCCTCTGAGAAGAGTAGTTTAAACAAAACAAAACAACAACAAAAAAAGGAAATAAAAATAAACAAACAAGCAACAAAAAGGGATGAAAATGCAGTGTAGCCTTTTACCTTTGAAAAGAGTGATCACACATTTGGGAGCGCTGAGTGAATACACTGTATTTTGAGATACTGCCTATTGTACAGAATTGGCTTTAAGGCTGCTTTCAAAGAAGGGTAGGGGTAAAATGGAAAGACAATATTAGAAGCATTGTAAAGTCATAACAGAGGAAAAGAGGAGAACTAGAAATATCTTCTTAATTATCAGTAAATTATGAGAAAATGAAAATGAGTCAGAATGTATAAATGTTATGTATATACATCAGTAAAATACTGCCTCTCTGGTAAAACATACACATTGTTACAGAGCAAATGCTGAGAGGGATATAGCTCTTGCTCAGCTTGCACACAAACAACAATACCTGTATGTTACACCAATACATTACTTTGGATCTGTTGTCGCCCAGATAGAAACCTACTACAAGCAGAGAAATGACCTCATTTGAATATTTTACCACCGAAATATGAGAGTTTGGGGGAGCCTTCCATAACATTCAAATCTTAGTTTCAAATTTATTCTGGCTTTAATTCAAGTGTACCGCCAGAGCACTTGCAAAGCTATCACACATTAGCAATGACAAAGCTTCTGCCTACAAGATCTCTGAGGGGCAAAGAATATTACTTATGTAATAAACCACAGCCTCCCAACACTCATCTCTCATACATTCTTATTTCTGTGGAAGTAGAAGGAGGAGAGGAAGAAGATATCTGGCCTGCTCCATCAAGATTTCTTTGGATTCTCTTTCTCAAAACTCTTACCACAATACATTTTTATCTCACTAAGATCTTTTTTTTCTCCTTTGCAGCAATATGTAATTCACAACTACAGGCCCTGCATATGTACTTCAGCACTTGACCACTCTCTGTCTCCATGATGTATGTGCCTTCCATGCTGAGGATACTGAAGATCCCACAGTGATTACTATGCGCTAATCCCTAGTGCGTGAATATTTACAGAAATGAGCAGGACCTGGAGATTCTTCAGGGCTCCTCATCTTCATCTTTCTCTAAGCACAAACTCCAAACTGCAGCCAATATCCTGTAAAAGACCATTCCTTATATCTGAGGAGCACACAGGAACAAAAGACTTCTCCCTCATATACATCATAATCCTTTGGTTGGACTAATTTCTGCCCCTTCTGGTGGTTCTATTCACTGGGGTTCAGAGGCAATCAACTGGGAACATCCCCTAAGGATTGTTTCATGGGGTCTTGATAATTATCTGTCCCCAAAAGAGAGGAAGTCCAACATTTTGTTGCACTAGTGCAGCAGACAAGCTCAGGATTAACTGCAAAGGATGCAGTATTTTGAACAGTCATATGAATATGAAATTAATTTCCCAATGTTGATTCTTCATGGGATATTTACATAAAGACAGAAACTTATTTCATTGTTTAAGAGATTAATTACTCTGCTCCTGCATTTTATGACCTGCCTATTAGATTTCCAAAGTGGCACTGAATATAGCACCAAGAAAAAAAGGTTATGTTTTACAGAGTCAGCGAAGAAGAGCAACTAAATTCTTGTCTAAGATTGTTCATTCAAAAAAGAAGAGAAAAAAAAACAATAAACAATTACAGATCACAGTACAGCTGAGGCTGGCAGGGCCCTCTGGCCCCATTCTGTCTCCAGCAGGGACACCCAGAGCAGGGTGTCCTGGGCCACATCCAGGCAGCTTTTGAGGATCGCCAAGGAGAAGACTCCACAGAATCTGGGCAACTGCACCAGAGCTTAGTTTCTCCAAATTGATGAGGAGTACTGTTCTAATCTTAACAAAAGAGAAACTGTCACTGCAAACATAGTTTTAAACTCTAATTTTGCCAGACTTGGAAAGGAGTTGTCAATATATTAGACACAAGTGTACTCAATGCACTAAGAAACTTCAACCAAGCTACCAGGCTTCGTGCTTCTTTACTCAATTCTTTCTCTAGAAAATTGAAGTATAAACAAGGACATGCAATTGCCAATACTAGTAGTGATTTAAGATGAAGAGAAAAAATGAGAGGCTCTCTCAACATCTGCATCCACACAAGAACTTAACCACATAAGAAGAAATCTTTTTCTAATAGATCAAATGCAATCACAGAATGCTTGTTTACAGGTTCCTTCATTATACAACAAAAAGTATTAAAACAAACAAACAAGACTCCTGCACTACACACGGGCAAATTTTCCAGAAGTCTCTGTTGTGTTCCAGCTAATTGCTTATTTACCAGTACCACAGAAAACATTATGTTTGTCTCCATGAAACTGACCATGCAAGTCATTCAATGGATACCAGATAAATCTGGCTTAAAGCTTAAATAATGGATGCGTACCTGTGTAGGCCACGGGGTTCTCTGCCTGTTTTGAAGCACTGGAAATTTTCAACATCATTTTCAGCTTTGGATTGAAGGATCCTGGTCTCATTTTTTTTTTCACCTAAACAAACAACAACAACAAAAATTGAAACATTTGAACAATGGGCTACCTTTTCTCAGGTGACCAGAAATGAGAAATGATCCGTGTGCCAAATTAAGAGGAGGAGATGTTAGCACAGGTATGCGGAGGCCTGCGATTCGGCCAGGTTTTAGGCAAGGCTGTAAGTTGGGAATGTCTGCACAGCAGATGCAGTGTATCACTTCTGAAGTTCTAGCTTCACCCACACGTTTTTCAAAGTGAGCAAAACCGAGTGTTTTATTGACTTAATGCATGAGATAATGGTCTGAGAAATCCAATATGCTATTGAAAGATGGCTATTGTTGAAGATACAGGCAGTTCAATCTCACACTTTTCAAAAACGAATCTTTAAACTGTTCATCCCTTGCCCCTTTATTCTTTAAGTGCCCATTGATTGAAACTATGATGTGCATCCTCAAGCACAAAGGGTTAATTACTATGTACCACTACTATTTAAAACAATTCCAGTAGAAAAGGCAGCTGTGTGAGCCTATTGTACACTTACTTTCCACAAGTCTGAGCACATTTTCTTTAGAAAACACAGCAATTTTAATGTTCCTGGCAAACAAAGAAATAATTACTCTGGCAGTCATTGGAATCAAGGATGTGCACACAATGAAAAAACAAGCAAAAAGTATCCACTTCAGTCTACTTTGACTGTAATAAGCTCCCCAAAGTTACAGAATAGCCAACTCTAGCAATAGAATTTGTCAAGCCCCTTTTTTTTTTTTCATTTTATTCATTCTTTGATAAAATATAGCTAAAATTTCTGGAAGTAAGGCCTTATAAGTCCATGCAGGCATTTGAAATGCCAGCTCTCAGTATATTCCGAGAGTCAAATACAGGTGAAAGATGACACAAAGGAAGGCAGAAAAACAGGGAAAATAGAGGAAAAGTTTAAGAGTGCATTTTTCTGTAATAAGCCTTTCCACAGCACTTTCTATAAAGCCATTAATTATTGGGTGGCTTGGAAAGCCTGCTTGCACGTTCACATAAACAATAAAAACCCTTAACTATGAGATTAAGTCTGAGGAAACTGAAATTCCACTGAACAGTTCAGAGAAGACAGGGACAGGCTGTGGAAGGACAAGTAGTTGCACAGTTTGGAAAGCAAAGGTAAGAATACTAATAAATAATAATTATTCCCAGCTTTTCTTGAGTTTATATTCTTGCTGCCCAAGCATAGAAACACTGGAGAAAAAAAAAAGTTTAGTTCATTTGCAATGATTCCTCCAGTCAAATCACAAGATACACAGCAAGAGGAGGATGGAGAACAACCATTTTGCCATGTTGGCAGAATTGCCTTACTTGATGATGAGATGCAGTAAGTCATTGGTCCAAACAGGATCAGATGGCAACGAAAGTCAGGTACGCTTTGCTCATACACAAGCACAATCAGCAAGCAGCACATTGCTACTGCTGAAGTCACTGTTAGGTTCAAATTCAGCATAAACACGCAGCTTATTGTACGAAGGAGAAAGAGACCTGAAGAAATGAACATCAGTAAGAACAAATCACACTTCTCCTGAGGGAAGCAATTGTATGAAAATGATCTTCCTTGTACAATTAAACTTGCGATTCTTTTTTCTTAGCACACCAACGTAAAAGGATGAACAAGCTAATGAAACAGTGAGCAGACTGAAAAGGAAATAATACAGCTTATTGTATTTCAGATTAGCTACACTTTCAGAAAAAGACTGTTCCAGAATACTGAACAAAACATCATTCCCTTGTGGGTTAGACAGGAGAAATTACCTTCTCAGTTTTAAATTTTAAACTTGAATTTATGAAACACGATCTATGCTCCGTTAAAGATAGCATTTGCCAGCATAGCCAGCAAAGCGGGAATGCTTACAAGCTTTCAGAAGTGTCTTTTTTAAAGGAGAAAAATAACTGGAGTCAGCTTTTGCCATTGTTCACGCAGCTATCAGTTTGGCAACACTCCAAAAAGAAAATGTTATAAGAAATTGCATAATCTGCTCTCCTTAAATCAGTCAGAGATTTTCTTTTTTCATATCCTAAGGTAAGCTGGGACTTCTTGCAAAGAAGAGTGACAAAGAAGGAATTGGGGCACTTTGCTTCTTTTGCATATACATCCAGATATAACCAGAGGTCAGATCAAAATTCTACCATGTCCCTTTGCTCAACCCAGCCTGGTTGATAGGGGAGTATATCACAGAGAAACAGGTGTATGGGCAGGACAAATACAACATTATTTCCCCCAAGATATTCTTTCACTCTCCAGTGGACTGTAGGTTCAGAGATCTCTCAAAGTTACAAGCACTGCTCTGATATTTACAAGTCTTCAGTGGAGTCATGCAAAATTTCAGCATTCAGAACATTTTGCATGACATATGATCAACTACTGCCTTTTATTAGTACTGAACTGACCTCTTGCTGATTTCCTTCAATACCTCCTAAATCTTGTATTGGAAGAGAAAATAAGTGAACAAACTGTTCCCTATTTCTGCCTCTCCATTATATTCACTCTTAACAATCTCCATCCCAAGCTGAAGAATCCTCCTCTGCATCCTTGATTGCACAGAAGTTAAGGAGATCCTTAACACCCTGCTCTGCATCTTTTCATCTTTACAAGTTACACCCAGAAGCCTACTTCAGTGCTCTATAGAGGGAACCTGGAACAGGCACAGTATTGCACAGTTTTGGCTTGCTCTCTTTTTCTTCTCTCATACTCCTGGCATATTATTTTCTTTTTAGGAGAGCACTGAGAAGTGAACTAGTGTTTCCATCACAGCATCCATCAAGATGCTAAGATCTCACTCCTAAGTGGAAACAGACAGCTCAGAAGCCATAATTTTGTATGTACAGACAGGATTGTTTTTTGTCTTTTGTGCATAACTTTACATTCCCCTCTGTAGTTCCATCTGCCACTTCTTCCACTTAATGACTTCAGAGCATGAAATTTCTCCGAGATTCTTTGTCCTTTATCATTATTATCGTGAGATTCTCAGTACTATCAGTAAACTGTCACCTGTCTATTCACTCCATTTTCAAGATAATATGTTGAGCAGCGCTGCTTCAAATACAGACTCCTCTAACATCAGTGCTTTTCTACACCTTGAAAACTGATCCTTCACTGCTAAGTTCCTTCCAACTTTTAACTAACCATTTATCCATGCAAGAGCAAGGATATGCAATTTGTGGCAATTCGTTCAGCACCTTCATTTCTTGAACCACCTTTAGTGAAGAGTACCAAGTAACTCTTCAATATTAAGATAGTCTTTATCACTGGGATTGCCCATATCTACTTGTTCTTTGGCACAACATCCTTTTCCCAAAATGAAGCAAATGCTTTGTCAGCATGTTCACTTCACCCATGTGCTCACTAACTCCCTTCTTTCTCTTAATTGTTTCATCAGCCCACAGCAGAACCAAGGCTACTAATTTGCAGTTTCCCTTGCATCTCTTGGAAAGAGACTTTTTAACCGATGTCCCGCTAGGAGCATCCTACTTCCTTTGGTTGCCAGAAAGTTAAAAGATTACATACTACAATTAGTAGCTAAGCTATTTAATTCTTAAAATCAGCTTATCCTGACTTACTGGTGTTCATCCCGTTCCACGTATTTATTACTAACTTTCTGCAAGTCGGTCTTCAAACACAAATATTAACATACACACAGCTCACTGAAAGCCTACAGTAAAAGTGTCTCTAATTCAATTAACTTTTCTACTCATTTCTGAGAAGGAAATCCTTGGGACCCTTGCCAACACCTCCCTTGGTCACAGGGTCAAGAGTTGATGAGCAACGGTTTGCTCAGAAGACCCTAAAGAGCCAGAGAACTAGGAAAGAGAAAACACTGCAAGCACCTAAGAGGAATGAACAGACAGATATTAGTCTTCCAAATAAGATGCAAGAAGGGAAAAAAAAAAAAACGTGAAAAAAAACCCCCACAAAAACCCCAATGTTTTCTCATTCTACTGCATCTTAAATCCAGTTCCACTTGTGTATTACACCTGCAGTAGTCATGGCAAGCCTTTGATTTTTAATAGAAAAAGGCTTGAATACCAGAATGTTTAAAGTATCCAGTTAGCTTCCTTGTAGTAGTGATGATGACATTTATCCATCTATTACCATAGAAACTTATCCAATAATAGGAGTAGTTGCAAATAATATCTCATAGAAAAACAATGCATACTGCCAGCTAGCAGCATTTGCAATGTATCTGATGATGGCCATCACAATGGACTACATCCAAGAGGTTGCAGAAGTTTGCTCTTCCAAAGGTTGGTATTTTAATGAGCACAGTCAGAATTACCTATTTATCTGCAAAGGCACATTTCACAAACACATCTAGACATTACCTCTGTATTTTCAAGACAAGGCTAAGGATCCTCAGTTTAGCACTTGTTCACCAGTCTTTGATGAATAGCTGCTGAAAGATCCTTTTGAGAGGTTATTCTTCTCTTACACAGTTCCGCTTTCATGCCACAACTGTTTAGTTGATTTTATTTACTTTGTCATTAGTTTTAAATTATGTACCTGCTTAAGGATGATGCAATGCAATCTCCAGCAATACAACCTTAGTTAAAGATAACATGAAAAGGGAAGTAGCTATTTCAAGATGCAACATAATACATTAGAGAATAGATTTTTAATGCCTCCATTTAATTGCTGCTTAGATTTTTATCTCATACATAACTAAAAATACTCATTGCCAGCATATCAAAATTCAGAGAGTTACAGTCCCAGACAACATACGCGTTTTGTTTTCTGAGAGATAGCAGCAGCCAGATAAGGAATAGTTTGTAAAACGGCTTGTTCTCCTTTTACCGATATAGGAGAAAGAGCTGAAGTCTCAATGAATTTTTCCAATATCCTTTAACTGTTATCTGTCTCGCTTTTTTCTTCCCCCAACCTCTAAAAAATTTCCCCCGTGTTTAAAATGCATCACTCATGTTTTTAGCTGCATCAACTGAAAAGAGTTGTATAAGCTGTCACAAAATAGTCTTTACAAAATAGGTGCAGCAGAGTAAGTAAGCCAATGATAATGGTGTTATTTGAGCAGTTTGGAGTTTACGCTGAGGTTCCAGCATTCCTTAGCAGCTTAGTTAAATCACCTCATATTACAGTTAGGGCTGCTGAACTGATATGGCCGCAAGGCACTTATCCTCTCTGTAGCAGGATAGAAGTGGTAGTCTTTGGCAACAGCACAACACAACCATTTGCTAAACAAGCCTATGCTTGAGTTTCAGTCAGTAATAAAAGTGTCTGTCTCTAGCATGGATTTGCAAGTGAATCAAGACAAATGGAATTAAAGTCCAATTAATTGTAGGAGAGCCTCCACAAAAGATTTAATGGGAACTACTCCACTTCAGAAAGTAATTCAGATAATGTCCTTTTGCTTGTGTCCTCCCCATGTGAAGATGCTGTTTATAATTCAACCACTCCATGTCCTACTCAACTGGACTTTTAAAAATACATGGTTTAGAAACAAATAATTCCATCAACTTCAGTAAGCCTACATATATGGTTTAAGTTGTTCACTTCTAACAGTATGACTAAATTAGGTCTTACGCTTATTTTGTATGTCTTTCCCCTCTCTTTGCAACAGTCAATTGTAAATTAGGACATAGATAAACTAGAGTAAGGTACTGATGCTGTGTATTTAAGTGTTCCTTTCTAGGGAACACTATTCACATACTGTACTGCTACCAGAATAATTAAAAAAAAATACAAGCCATCCTTTAAGAAAAATGCTCTAGTTAAAACAGAAATTACAATTTCATTCAGAGATTGCTGGGAGAAAACCTTAGGTATGAAATGGTCTGATCAGTTCCTTGCAGTCTTTCCTTCCAGCCTCAAATCTCCAGGAAATTGATGGAAAAAATGGTTACTGTTTTAATCAAACTTCAGTTTTAAAAAAACAGCCAGACTTGTGGCAGCTGTTGTACACAAAGGATGTAACATTCCTTGATCTATTATATTAACAAAATCTGTTAGAAACAGAGGAACACTTTGGGCAACATTAAATCAGAAGCACCAATGTGTGTTCAGGTCCTTTTAGTTCTGATTTTGCAAAGCAAGGGAGCAGAGGTTGTCAAATGTTTAAATATTAAAAATGTATCCCTACAATAAGGGATATGAACCCAGAAAAAAAATTCTAAATGCCAGATGATCAGGTTTTTAATAAAAGAAATCAATCTGCCCAAACCCTACTGGAAGACAGACTGCTTTTAACAGTCCTGTGCTATACAGTAGTCCTCTAACCTATCTTCTACCAGCCCGTGTGTCAGATCAGCTGGATTCCTTAAGCTTTTAACCATGGGCCCATCTGACTGGAATTCATCCTACACTGACAGCCTTGTCAATATCTGAAAGAACAGGATGAATTTGCAGCTGTAACTCCAGTTTTCTGTGAAACATCTGTGCAGTCTCACAGCAACCACTCATCTAAATGTCTTCAAAATGCAATACAGACAGATCTTTTCAATTCTGCTCTGCAGGTGATAAGAGAGAATCTTACCCCAAGCTGCGTCTCAGATAGGTTAGGCATTAAATGCATCACTTTACTTTGATTCCATTTTAGAATGAGAATTAATAAAAACTCTTTTGCAATGGATCAGCTTGCTCATCTGCTAGCTGCTATGGCATTTGCTGCGTAGCTTCTTCTAGTCACTCCCTGACAACTAAGCTAAGTCTCATAAATTTCAGACTCTTCACGCCACAGATCACTTTGCTTATTTTTGGAGTGAAACTTCTGTGTTGAAAAATGCCTGTACTGTTCCCTGCTACCTTTTCTTTCCCTCTTTCTCTCTGTCCTTCCTGACTCCAAAGCTGGCCTTCTTAATGTGCTACCTGGAAATAAGAAACATTTCAAAGTGAAGTCTCTGTTTCATTAAGCGGCACCTCTGTTCTCCCCTGATGTTGCTTGTACAATTTTACTCTCTGGTACATACTTCCTACTGAGTGTAATCCTGTGTCTATCTGAGCAGTTAATGCAAGTGTAATGATGTCAATTTCCAGGTTGTTGAAGTTACTCTAAGGACACAGGTCAGAGGCTCTCCTTTTCCTCCTATTCACTGAGTTGATTGTTATAAATTCCCCCCAGAGACTGTTCAACTGAAGGAGAGCAAAGGTAAACCAGGTAGCAACTAAACCAGAAACTATGGAGAGGAAAAACGAACAAACAAACAACAAAACAGCAACAACAGAACAAACTGCAACTGGTAAAGCTGGCAAAGCAGTCCACACCAGTACAAGCATGCAACTGATTGCACAGTGATGCTGCATTTTATGAAATATTTTATTCATTAACTTTCACTCCACCTACTGAAGCACTATTTAGTTAATACTTCAAGCTTTTCTCACCAGTCTAATGGCCCCAGACAAAAACAGAGCCTATTTGTACTGAACAGTGTGAAAATACCTAGGAAGATGTGCCAGCCAAGCATGATAATCCTCAGTCAGAATGATTCACTTGATAAAAGAGGTTAACACATACCAGCTACTCAAGCCAGACAGTATGAAAGGGAGCAAAGTGGCTGTTATTCCTATTTGGTCACCTTCAATTGCTTCAGGCCGTATTGACCAGTAGCCATTCACAGGTGTGAAATTGCTTAATGTTGACAAGTATCATTGCTAACTTGCTCCAATTCTTCTCAAATGCTTCAAAATTTCTGATAATCTAAGCAGGCAAGATTAAAAAAAAAAAAAAAAGAAGAAGAAGAGACATTATCCTTATTACAGTAATGAGGGCCAGGAAAAATGATGTAATGTATCACTGTCACATCACAGAGTCCAAAGATGCGGGAATTGATCTCAGACTTCTGGGAACCCCAGTATTAAGGCCACACGGCATTGGAGCCCTCCTAACAAGTTCTGACCTCTGAATTACAGCAAATCACTGCAATACCACAGGAGGGGCAGAACACACATAACAGATGTAGCAGGACGAGCCATTTGGTTTCTGGAAGTCACTTGGAACAGAACTCAAGGCTATATAAATAATTCAGACTCAGATAATTTCCCTTGACCTAAAGAATCTCCTCCACAAGAGAGAGCAAAACTGTGTAAAGTGAAATCAGATATACCAAATAAACTGCAGTTGTTTCTCTCAAAGATAGTGGAGGAATAATTAGAGCTGAATGTAGACCCTAGCCTAACCTGATGCCTGGATACAGGTTTACTGGCCAAGTCACCTTTGTTCCCCTGGAAAACCAATGAGTTTACTCCCTTTCCAGTCAGGTACACCTAGAAAGTCATCTGATATTTCACAATTCATGGAAATAAATGTATTTTTTTTCCATTCTAATCTTGTAAGGTCCGGGCAAACAGCTATATCTGATATGAGAATTTAACTAAGTCTGCTGAAAACAGTCTCGAAGGCACAAACACCTTAAGATGACAATCTGCTTTCAGATGTTCTCTAGATTTAAAACACATATTTTTCATTTCCTCACACATAGTAAAGATGTCACAGGAAAACAAATAAACAAAAACAACATCATCTCATATCCTATCCAAATTTAGGAATTGGAAGCTTGTCACATTTTCAATTGCACCACGGGAAATAACAGCAAGGTAACATTTAGCATGTTTGAGCAATTTTGGAAGAAACAGTACGTAAGTAGATCCTTGGGCTTTGGTTAGACAGAGGACCTGGAAGCACAACCAATGATCACACTTCTGAAGCTGGAGGCTTTGATTTTTGTTCCCTAAGCTGTTAAGACAGAAGACACTGCTTTATGACAAACAATGTTTTAGAGAAGATAACTCTTAGATACCTTCTATAGGGTCTACAGGGACATAGAGTAACACAAACAGGTCAAATATGATAAATTCAGTCTATTTCTATTTCAGACTACCCTTCTTCTGAGATGGGCTTAAGGTTCTAAAGTCTATGTGCAAAATGTTACTGCAATTCAGCCTAAGGAAAAGTTCAGTCATCACCCATGTGTCCCTATTCTGGCCCAAAAGACAAAGCAGAACACTACAGTTCCTTTGATGCTACTTTTCCAGGACTACTAGTTAGAAAGGAAAGAATTTGTGCCATCCGCATTAACTTACAGAAAGAATAGGAATCATTACAGACGAGTGACCCCAAACTATCACAGAACGTATGTAAATAGGTATGTAACAACGTTTATTTTGTTAGAACACACAACACTGTATTTTCTCTAAGCTTGCAGTCTCACCCAAGACTGGAAGAATGCAGAAAAACATCTAAACTAATTGCTGGCCTCAAAACCCAAAATCCCATTAACACACAAAACGATCATCAGACAACCAAAACCAGAGCACAGTACCTGGTGCTTTCTTGGATGAACCCCACAGAGCTAGGGCAACACTACAGACAGAATCATTAAAGGCAGACTGTTAAGTGGTCAGCCAGGCCCCCAGCCAACAGAGCAAGTGAAAGGCTATGCTCTACTACAGAATGATGAGATTAAGTTTTATTGAGCACTGCCCCAGAGCAAAGCCTTTCCAACTCTGAAACGAGAAACAGAATATACAATGGCTACTTTAACTGAGGAAAGTGAAACTGTGCTAAGGGGTTTTGCTAAGTTCTAATGAAATGGCAGGATAAATCTGCTGAAAAAAGTTATTCTACTCTGTGCTGATAAGGACCTAGTGATTTAAACATTCATCAGAAAGACAACCACTGAGGTCTTGAATTGCCTCTTTGGAAATAAGTTGAGACGCCGTGCCTCAGAAATCCTGACACTGGCTATTTTGGGTTTATTCCTTCTTTTTAAAAGGAATTTTGTTTTGTTAGTTACAATGAAACAGCATTTTAGCTTCTGTTTGGTACTACTTGACTTTTTTTTTGGTTGATTTCTGTGATTGTGTTAATCTCATACCCACAAAATAATTATAGCTGTACCTTATGCTTATTTACAACATCTGTATCTTAAACTTTTATACTAGCTATTGTGAAACATTCCTTTAACATACAGTGAGAACAGGATGGATCCCAGAGGTACTATATGCTCAGTAGAGAAAACATAAAATAAAAAACTGCCTTTTAATTTCTCAAGGGCCTCATTTCACATCCCATGTCACGTGCAAGTATTTGTACATTAGTGACTTTTTGATTGAATGCTGCATAAAGTCAGCTCACTGATGTTCCTCCCCATCCCCAGATAATTATAGTCTAAGAAGTCTGATAGAACATACTGATGTTCCTCATGTGGAAAATGACTTCTGTGGGACCAGACTTTTGCCAGTTTAGCTCTTAGAAATGAGCACCTATGCACACGTAGTAACAGAATATCACCTCAGAGGAGGGGTGGGGAAGGCAGGAAGAAGCAGGCAACTATTCACTAGACTGAGTGCGTTGCTAACATGCATCTCTAATAACAGCATTACTAGAGAGACAACAATCAGGAAGACACCACTGCATTTCCAGAAGGGGTTACGTAACTGAAACTTTAGCTTTGCACTGTCACAGCTCAGAATACCATCTTACATTTGATGCGTCACAGCCACGTGAAAGAAAGTAACGTGGTCAAAGAGCTGTTCCAAAAAGTATGAGCACTCTGGTAGTATGACCTTGCTTACAAGCAGTATTCAACAGATTGTAACTGACTGAATCAAAGTGACCAAATGTACTAGCAGGAAAGGGAAATAAATGTGATCCAACAGTCTCTTAAGATTAAAATTGCATGTAAGGCTTTGCATGAGAGAGAACTCAGTGGAGTTTTCTTTCTCAACTTTAATTAAGAAAATGAAATTCTAAACTTCTCTGAGAGCAAACCAGGAAATGGTTGATAAAGAGAACCACCCACTAATGCTAATGCATGATCAGACAAAGCACCAGTCACCAAGGGTGTCATCATAAAACATTCCTCAAAGCCATTTGCGCAATGAAAACATCAGATGTGTTCTACAGTTTGTTCTTCTCTCTGCCCTAATGCACAGTGGCCACGCCTCTGCTGAATGGCTATCACATCCAGAAACCATTCCAAAATAGTGTATTCTTCTGAATAAAGTCAGGCTTTTTTTTTTCCTTCTGTATTTCTCATCTTCCTCCTCTTTCTTTCTTTCCTCTCATTCATGGCTTTACCTCTTCTTATATGAATACCACATTTTGTGTTTTATTATTAAAGAAGATCTAGATGGTGTTAGAATATATATAAGCAATACCGTGCAGTGGTTTGGGCTACAGCCCTCTTGTCCCTAGATCTAGTCTTCTGATTGCTTGTGGTGTATAAGCCAACAAGCAGCATCCAGGTTGGCTGAGTCCTACTTCCTCATCCTTGAGGCAGGGAGGCAGCAGGATTGGGGACAGATAAAGATTCAGTTGTGACTACATGAGAGGCAAGGTCTAGGAGATGAACCCACCCTTATGCTACTACTTAGTGAAAGCCTGCAAGTAACAATCCTAGGCACATAAAGCAAGCACGCAACTGCACGAATTCCATATTCCCAAGTGCAAGCCATCTTGCATCTTTCAGACACTAACATGTTCTTCCTCAATGCAAATATTCTTGGAAGAAGAAAAAAAAGAAAGGATGAATCAGAAGGGACAAAACAAAAATACATTAAAAAACCTGCTCCAAAGTAGGTCTGCAGAAGAGTGGATTTAATCAACAAATAGCCAACCTGTATGCAACTTGTATATACATCACCCATTGATGTTAGCGACACCGGAATCGTTTATGTGGGGAAGTTTAAATATTATTTGACATAAGCATGTGATTATGAATGAAAGACGTAGTCAAAAAGAAGTTCTCTAACATACAGAGGAACACAGACACACACTGGTACAATTGGGATTAAACAGCTTCATCCATAAATCTACCAGGAGAATTTATTGGAGAAAAAAAAATAGAAATCTAAAAATGACATTAATAATACTTGATTCTCAACACTAATGGGTAAGCATGTGGTCATTGAGGGAAAAGAAAGCCCCAGGCAGACTAAGCCCAGCTTTAATTACTGTTAATCTGCAGAAACATTCGCATCAGAAATATCACCCTGGCATTTTCCTGTTTACCAGCTGTAGATCAAGCTCTGTAACATTTAATCTTTGCAAGTACTTGCCCTTTGAAAATCTTGCTTTCCCTCATCTTTCTCTCAGCACATCACCTCTGCTCTTCTGTTGCTCATTCTGCTCAGCAGTTTTTTCCAGTCTCTCACAAACAATTGACGGGGAGTGGTCTCCTAGACCCTCTCCCCATTTCACAGTTCTTTCTTACTGTTTTGTTGGGACTATCAGCTTTAGCCTGACATGCAAAAACTCTGGGATGCCGGGACAGTCACAGACACGCTCCTAGCTGTGTGCACCGTGTGTCCAGAAAACCAATCAGAATGGTATTACTTTAACGACAGTTAAGTGCTCAAAAAGCTGTCGGGATCAAAACCTAGGAAGCTAGTAGCACATAAGTCACCTCAGGAGATCCGGAGTCACGTTGCTCCTAGATAAATGGCTATGCTAGCACTACCTCAGTTTAATAAAAGTACACTTAATTAGATGGCAAGCACCAACGACCACAGTGAAACAATGTTTATCCTGTAGGCATAAGTAGCCAGTAGGATCCCAATCATTTATACACTGCAGATAAGCCCATGTATATTCAAGTCCAGACCTCAGTAACCAAGTAAATCCAATTCCTTTTTCCAGACAGGTACATGCTGAACAGTTTTTTTTTTTTTTTTTTATTATCTGCACTGAATGTTTCAGGAAGAAATATGGATAACACAAGGGCCAATTGTCTTTACTACTTTAAAAATTGAAATTCCTTAGTAATATATGGAGACAATCCATTAATATTCTCTGCACAAGAATGAATCAATACACTTTTCCTGTGATAGTGCCACATGCTGCAAATGGTTCTAGTGTAGATTTTGTCTGAAAAATGTGACATTACTTCTAAATGTTTCAAAGTCATGGATTCCGGGTTTTGGGCACTAGAGCTGGATAGGAAAGTTAAAACATCAACCAAAAAGACATTCAGAACAGACTGAATCCTAAACCCTTCTGAATCTTAAGGAGAATGCTACCTGCGCTGCTGCGATATATTTTCTTATTTCACATCATTACCAGCATTACACGATATGAGGTACTAGCACAGTAAAATGAAGTGGTCACATCTCCAAGATTATGCTGCACTGCAGACAGGCCTCCTTTCCCATTCTCTCCCTTCCTTACATTCCAACCAGTCACTGGAGCTGTGCCATATGTGTCCTCTCTCCTGTCTCCAGATATACCACTACATGTTTGTCTGTCCCTCAGTGCCCCTGCTTGAAGAAGTGAGATTATCCATGGGTGATGCCTGACAGTCAGATTGCACAGAGAGGTTCTTTTCCTACCAGTTCATCACAAAAGATTGGCATTATTGTTGGCATTAGAGGTTCTCATCATCTCATCAGAAATATTCCCATCGTTGCACTGCACACTGCCTGCTGCACTCTGTGATCACGTGTTCCCCAATGCTAACTACTTAGAGCACACAAGCCAAAAAAGGACACATTATGTCCCTAACAAAGCTAAAATAGATCTTCCTTCCCAGCCCTGCAGCACATCCTCAGCCATGAGGTGAGTTAAAAGCATCCCTCACATGTATCTTGAGCACTGCTACAGTTAATAGCCACATGGTCACAACAAAAACTTTCAGGAAGAGAAACCATGTAGTTTGTAGAAACATATAAAGAGGTGCACATCTTTGTAGCACCTTTAGTATACATCTCAGTCACAGGTCATCTTCTAGTATTCCACTGGAACCTCAAAATGTTTGTAACATTGGATAAAAAATACTGGAAAATGCTTTTGGTCTCTTTGTGACAAAAAAAATCTGTTGCTAATCTAAACTGGGACTGCAGCTCACTGCATTTCTATTTTCTGCAGAAAAAAAACAATCTCTTCTGATTTTGCCTAAGGAAGTTTTGAGGTTTTATTTCCATTTCTAAATTCTTATTTTCCATTTAAAATATACACATATTTTTTATGATCCACTTAAATAACCACTGTTCACTCTGAGACATCTCCACCTACATCCAGTAAGCAACATACACTAAAAATGGTGTCAGAAAGAGAGCTCTTAGCCTTCTTTCTGCTTCCAGTGCCTTTTGTCACAATGGACCACCCATATTCCCTGACTGTCTCACTCTGTGCACCTTCCTCTGGAAAGCACTTTCAGCACCCCTGAATAAAAAGAATATACAGGGCTGTTACTGACTGGTCATCTTTCTAGTTTGAATAAAGATATGAATTTAAGCCTGGCTTGTAGTTTAACGTGTTGAAACATAAATATATATATATGTATATAAAGAAAATTTAACACCTTTACAAAATGTTTCATGAATTTATCTGTCAAATAACCCTCAGCCAAAAAAAGCTCAAGGCTGGAGGAAGACAGCATCACAGATCACAAGCATGGTACATAGCTGTACACTGACAATCACTATCAGCTGAGGGGGAAGACCCTAAAGCAGCATGCTAAATCCTTATACAGAGGGAGAATTTGCATTAGAGCAGGGAATTCCCTGCAACGGACAGGCTCCAAAGGAAGAATCAAAGTTCTCCTTTACCCTTTGAAGGAAAAAAGTATGCCTAACGGACTGACCTCAAGAAAGGACAGTAGTCCAAAAGGTACATGTTACGGACTCTGTGCTTGAAGAAGCATGCTCTCTGTGCTTGTTCCTCAAGAAACAAACCACGCAGAAGTGATGCATCTGTGAACGACCAGATATAATATATTCTACTTTTCTGAAAAGAGAGGATTTATTTCAATAGAAGCATGATAGGCTGATGCAGGGGCATACTGGAACATGCTATTGCTCTGCCAGGAAAGGGAAGCATCACCTCCTGAGTTCAAGACACATGCTGTTGACAGTAGGTGAGCATCCCTTACTGTGCATTTGCTCAAGAGAGTTATTCTAACATAGCATGTGAGAAAGGCTTTTGAAGTGTTGGAAAGCTCAAAGCACCAAGACAAACAAACATACAAACAAGCAGACTCAGTTTCTGAGAAATCCCATAGTTCACTATCCACTTCATTTGAAAAAATTCTCAGATTCTGAACAGGAAAGAAAGTCCAGGCTGAGCCTTCACAAGCCTCCCCCACCTGCTCCCAGCAGATTCAAATCACCTACAGCACTTCCAGATCTACTCATTCTGTGACTGAAGCAAGAATGTCTAGAGTACGTAGATATGACATTGTGTGACTATGCAATCAAAGTCTGCAGTGGCTAGGCCACTACAGCATTTCAGCGTGCCACAACTGCATTCTGAACTATTGAGCATGATGTTAGCGCACCCATTTTTACAGCAATGCTGTACAATTTCACTGCATTTCCAGGCTAGTAGCTTCAGTAATTTTGACATAGTACATGATCTCTCCCTAAAATCAATCCAAAGAAAAGACATTCAGCAGGAAAAATTCCAGGTTATGGTAAAATATCTTAGAAGAACTTATTCCAAAACATCTTTTCTTCAGTTTCATTACTGTTTTTTCATTGCTGGGTGCAGAAGTGAGGTAAGAACACTACAGACTTTGGAAGAAAGCAGCTACAAGCATACTTAATTCTGGTCCATACTGGCAAGGGAACTCCCAGTTCAGCAGCTATATAGGTATGGTGCTTCCCAGGGGGTAGTGAGCCTCAATGAGCACCTCTGCCAGTGCCGGTGATCTGGCAGGGACTTGCTCACCCAGCAGCCAGCTTTCCTCAGGCTAGATCAACTCCTGGAGGACAAACCATTTTTCTTCCTGATCTTCCAAGAGGAATGGGAAGAAGAAAGACTCTTGAGAAAGTAAGCTTTCCACTCAGACATCATCTTTAGCTATCAGTTGCTAGCAACATCTAAGAAGGCTAATACTTCTTCACCTTCAGTTGTGCCAAGCTGCTGTGTCCAATACGTTTTTTCAGCTTATGTATGGTGGAATCACACAAACACGAGATAGCTGTTCAGAGAATATTTCAGAGCAGCAGGTGTCCCTGAAGCTTTTCAGAATAAGAAGTGAAGTAACAACAGACATGATAAATTTAATTTACTTCTTACAAATAGAATAGTGTCCCGGCTAATTGTGCTAGATTAACCTCTTTTCAGCTGGAAACTATACCTCTCAACACATGTCCCATCCTCTATGCTTTCTCAGACCCACAGATAACAATTTCCTTCCAGAAGAATGCTAGAAGTTTCAGTTATGCTTCATAATTTCCAAGACTGAAGCTACACTGAAACATTTTCCCTTGACTTCTTTTCCAGCATTGTTTATAAATTTTTGAAGAAGCCACATATAATGATAATCAAAATTGCTACTAATAGCAAGGTATTTCACCCTGTGATTTTTAGTAAGTCTGCATGGCATTTCCAAGGGGCAAAATTACCAGCATTTAATTTATTAACATTTTTGTTATACTTTCAACACTAAGAATAATAGGAGATTTTCATTTCCTGAAAACAAGACAAAACATTGCTGCCCTGTTGCTATTTAGACTGAGGTGTGTGAAAGAGAGTTTGTTCTTCATGCTGAACACAAAGAGACTGAATAAGGAGAAAAAGCCCACAAGATCAGCATGTTTGATTCTAAAAACAACTGCCAACAGAATTTCTGATCAAAAAGCATCTCAGGAGTCTAATGTCCTTACCTTTATTGACACTGTGACTTTAGAAGCTACAAAACACTAACTAAGAAAAATTATAATTATCTCCCTCTGTAAAAAGTAAAATTAATTTGTTCAAACTAGTCGAGTAGAGGAGTCAGATATTTATTCAGCAAAACATTCACACACATTCCAGGCAACCGCTCTTTACCTTTGATTGTTTTTGCAGTGATGCTGTATCAGCCCGTATCAGGTGCAGAACTACAGCCTCTGGGTGGTCAACAGAACTTTCCATAGACTATGAATCCCCAGGACACACATCTAATGAAATCAGCACTTCATTATCTGCTTTTCCAAATCAACAACCAAATCAGCAGAGGAAATCAGCAGTTGGCAGATAATAAAAGAAAATCAAGCTCATATGGCGCTCACCAAATGAAGACACTGTTATTCTCAAATCAGTCCTCTTATAAGCTTAATTCAGCATTAATGTCAACAGTCATATTTTACTAACTTCAGCCAATTCTGCCTTATGTATATAATTATCTCAACATCAGCTATGCACAACTTCTTTGTCTCCACATCCGTGCACCCTGTGGCTATGCTTTCTTGAAGATAATTAAAAATCAAGTCAAAGATTCCTTTTGCCACAGCTGAGACACTCCAGCCTGCTTCTATCTATTCCTTTTTGCAGTTTCTCTTAGGTGCAATACTGATTAAACAGCAGTACTAGGCTATGAACATGCTTCGCTAGGCCCCACCTTTACATTCAGGCTCTGTTGGCTGACACAATGGCCTTATGGAAATCAAGATTCTTGCATCACTTACACAAGGCAGCTTTTTCTACAAAGCTCTGTGGAACCCCATCATACGCTGGCAGATGCTGACTTGCAGGGAGCATAGAACTGGCTATATTATCTTAGTGCCAGGAGTCACTGCTTAAGTGGAGCTGCCTGGTCAAAAATCCTCCTCCCAGGAGCTTTTCAGAGGCTGGAAAAGCAGCAGCTGTCCTTATTTGCAGAAGCAGGAGTTCTGCTGAGTCTGGAACCCTCCTTCTCCATCCCATTTTTAATGGTAGCTTCCTCCGTCTTTTCCAGGGCATGCAAAGAAGCTTTCTAAGGTCACTACTCATCACATCCCACCTTTCTACTCTCTCTGAAAAGTTTACCTGTAAGGATTACTTTCCGCTGGGCAATATGTAGCCACTGCTCCTTCAACCAACAAACCAAGGCTGAACCATCCAAACATGAAGTTTGGCTCTCTCTTGTTTTCCTGTGTAGAAGCAGCATTTTTACACACTGACAGTGGTAAAAGAAAATGCCACCTATATAAAGTTATCTCACTCCAGCCAACTGGCTGAAAATATGCTTTCTTCCATACCGCTAAACCTGACCATGCTGACAAAAGTTTCCCTAGCAGCCACAGAATCCACTATGGGAAGTATACAGCCTGAACGGCAGTGGTACCTAAAGGTTTACTGAAAGGTCAAATCACCTCCTTCAAGCAGCAACTTGGAAACTCAGTAGGAATGTTAAAAATGTGGACAAGTTCTAGGAGTACCAAAGGCTGGGAAAGGTAACAGGGACACAGGTACCAAGAGGCAGGGAAGGCTGAAAGCAGTTCACAGCGACAAGGAATAGTCCCCTTGTACAGGAGATGGAGGATAAGCCTGAATTCCTCTAGATCTCCTTATCCACAAAAGGAGACACAGAGGTAATAAATAGGATAGCTGCAGACCACAGTGAGGTCGGGGGCAAATCCAGACATACGCCATCTTCTGGGCTCATGCAGCTCCTTTAACTTTCAGGCAGGAAGGTTGCAGAGTACTGGCCTTGACTTTATTTAGCTGTGTCACATCAGAATTACCAAGGAAAAGTACTTACTTGCCATAATGACCCCCATATACATGCACACTCGCTCCCTCTCACTTGGGAAAGGTAATAGAGCTCATCAATACAGAAATTGACAGTAACCTTGAGAGAGTTGGGGAAATTCTTTTGCTTGCCTAATGACCACAAAGGGACTTTGTGCACTGTATTTTCAGGTAATCTGCTTGCTATTTAAACAAAAAATAATAATCTTATAGAGCCTGTAGCTATCTCAGACTTTGAGTCCCCGTGCAATTACAAATCACTGTTTGAATAACTGGCTTTCCTTTCACTGAGCTCTGCTTCTCTCTACTCTAGTGACTCCTACAGAAAAAGCAACTTTCTGCTAGCTGCTCTGGGAGTTATTAGATTGTCAGAACTCCGCACCTCAAACACACTGCTAGTACTACCAAGGAGAGAAGAGAAATGGTCTATTGCAAAGGAGGGTACTTGCCTAGATTTCTTTGAGAGCACTTATGCACGCTGGGAAATTCCTTGTTTTCTACCAGCACTTGTAACCAGGTGTCTCTTAACCTTTGACTGCTTCAAGCAATCACATTCAGTGATTTATCAGGTTGCCATTGTAGAAATAATGAAGACAGCGTAGGAAATAATAAATTATACTTGCATGTCTTCAATCCAAAGTTCTCAACATGTTCTACATCTGTTGATAAAAAATACATAAATGACAGTGGGTTATGTGTTTAAATATGATTAATGTTAAAGTCCTTTCCACTGCAGAGACGTGATGAAGGGGGGATGACACCATCAAAACTGAGCAGAGAAGGGGGAGAATGGTTGAGGTAACAGAACACATTTCTCTTGTTTTATAGATGGCACTTGTTTAGTTTCACTTAAAACAATAGCAAAAAGTATGAGGCTGTTATAATTTCATGCAAGCTTGCAAAGTTGAGTGTCCTTATAAAAAGAGCAATTATATACACACTTTAAGCACGAAGCAGCAGAATAATTAAATGAGTAATTACCTTCCCACTTTTAAGCTGTCATGCAATTAAACTTAATTAAACATTCTCTATACTTCACTAATCTTATTCAAACAGAAGAAGGTAAGAAGGGTGTGGTAAGGAAAGGGCATTTGGCAGAAGGCTGAGCCTATTATTCTGCCTGTAATAATAAATAACACTGAACAGTCAGCACTAGATTCTCATGAAATTACCTCGTTCCTAGCAAGAATATAGCCTGGTTTGAGCTGCAAGGCACACAATAGACTGAGATAATTTATGTAGCATTCTTCTGTACACCATAGGAAAATGCTCTTCACAAGACAAAACTATAAGTGAAGGAAAATGCTGGCATTTTAGAGCTGAGAGAGGGGAGAATTCCATACAGAAAGACTAGCACAAATGGAAAACAACCTTTAATGTAAACACAAGTCCAAGGTTTCTCTTGTTCCCAGTAAAGGAATGTTTGTGGAGACACAACAGAGGAAGAACCAAAGTAAGACACAGGAATTTTGCTGACAGGAAGACCAAGAGCTATGCTGCCAAAACCATTCGGAACTTGCTCCTATTCCAATCTGAAATTCAAATGAGCTTTGTAAGGGCACAGCCCACATACTTCTGCTAGATAGTTATTCATTCAGAGATAGTATATGTGATAGATCTTATCTCTAGCTACATGTTACTTTTATGGTAAGTGATAAAATTAACACTTGAGAGGATTTACCTCTCAAGAAACAAGAATTCTCCATCATTCCCTGAGGCAAACGCACCCGCAGCCCAGTGCCCAAATACAACTTTATTTGTCATCGTGTTATATTAATACATAAGTGTGGTTTAAATGTATCAAGTAAAGTTTAAAATTACCTCTAGTTCTCTTTTCTGTTCCAACAGCAAATAAAAATTCATAGTCTGGTAAAATCTAAAAATACAAATTATCATCCACATATTTGGACAAGAAGTGCTTAGAGAGGACACGAAGCAAATGCTACTACAGTACATCGTGTGTTCTCCCATTTCCCACCTCCTCTCATAGAAATCTAAATAAACACACAAAAGTGAAAAGTTCTCATCAGCTCCACTTAGTACCAACGTTAGTTCAAATCGCAAGCAAAGGGATTTTCAAAAAGTAACAGCCATAGCCTGTTCAGAGCATCTCAACACAACAGATATCACTAACATTGTCTCTATGTTTCAAAGATACACCATGTGGGAAAGAGCACCACTAAAAAAGGTTAATGGTAGAGTAGCAGAGCTCAAAAAATCTTTCAAATCACTCCCACCCACACAGAACTTACCTCATCCTAGTTTCAATGCATTAGATTTTTACCAAATATGTCCCAACACTTTCAGTGAACAAAACACAAATCTAAAGCATGGTCTGAATATGGGAAGGTTTCTCATTTACCAGCCAATGGAGTCTTCCAACATGCAATTGCCTCTCAAAGACAACACTCTTTTATGAATTGTAGGCCAAAATCAGTAAATAAACATCTTGAGAAACATTGGAACGGCAGTATTTAGGAAAAAACTTGTTATGACTAGTCTGTACTTTCTTGAAAATAAGAGTGACAGCCCACGGAACTCTGCTTTAGGCTGCTTTGAGCCTGCTGTCAGTCCTCTGTGGAAGGAGAGGCAGGCAGTGCCACACAGGCCCTGCCAGGTACACACCTGATAAGGCCATTTCTCCCCCTCCACTGTAGCACTGCTGATTTAGAAGCCAAGGACCTTGGGCCCAGCACAGCTTCAGAGAGCCTTCATTAGTCTCCAACCTTAGCTGTTTAACCCAACCTGACAAGCTTCAATGGATATCTTATTTCAGCTCTGGGACATTATATATTTTTGTTAATGGACTGGAAGCCAACAGTCCTCTATAGCTGGCAATGGTAAGTGCTGTGTGATTTAAATTAGGAATCAGCAAAAGAAGCAACATTGAAGTCATGGTTTCTACTTCAAAAATCCATTATCCCACCCGTACCAGAATGCCTAAAACAAAATCCCATCAGACCAGAACTCACCCACAACCAATACGGCCCTTTGTTTTCCCTGATTCGGGCTGTGGTTTGGAGTTGCCAGTTTGAATTCTTTTTCCTGTTTGTTTTATTTTCACGTTTTCCTGTCAGATTTGATATTACCACCTTAACATCCCTTGCTGCATTCTGATTCATGTTACCTTATCTGCAGAAGCAAATTAAATAGTTATGTGAAACTAATTTGCAAGCAAGAACCCAAAGACAGCGCACCTCTACCCTGCCTCAAGAAGCACTATGGAAAATACAAGGTAAACTAACCCGTGTCATTCTGCTCTGCTTGTCATGCCCAACCCACCTCATTTAGTTTCAGCATATCCAGAAATAATTAGAGACTTCATTTCCATGCTGCAAATTTCTTTTTACATGGTTTCCATGAAAGTCTTGACTCATTTTACTGAGTATTTGCAAATTTCAGAGCAATCATTCTCTTTTCTGAACTTACAACATGAAATAAAATGAAGGCATAGGCAGCACAGCATTGTATTTAATGCTGTGGGGGCTGCTACAGAGTTGAGTTTAACTACGTGGATGCATTTAACCCTACTGGGGGGGGGATTGTCTCTTGCTGATACAGGCTAAAACTATGGTGCAACTTTTTATTTTCTTTGTTTCAAAAAGTTCTCTGATTTCTATCACTAACCGCTGCGGCACCACTTAAATACTTACAAGACGAACAGCTGGAGCCTGCTCACAGTAGACCCAGCAGCATGCCTCCTGCTCTGCAATAGCTGTTGCCCCAGCACTGCTCATAAGGCAGAAGCAGGCTTCATTCAACAAATCAGACTGTTTCAGCAACTGGACTTTTCATACTGGTTAGCCAAAAGGAACAGGAACTATCAATATGCACTCAGGTTGTACACCATACTCATGGGAATGCTAGAAGAAAAAAAAAACAGAAAAAAATTAGTCTGGGAGAAACACTTGTTCTCTCTGTAAGACTGCGAAGGCGAGGTGTACCCTGCAGACTGTCTGGTTGCAAATCATCACATGGAAATCCTGCAGCTCCTAACCTGGCAAAGACCCTCTGGGTTCTCACTTCACAGGGTCCATGAAGAGCAGGGAAAAACATCTTCCAAGGTAACACTTATTAAATTCTAGAGGAGACATTTTATTTTAACGAGGCTGTTATCTCAGATATAGACAAGTTTACACAGTCCTGGGCAAAATCGACACACATTCTTTCACTGCCTTCAAGCTTCATTTGTCTCTTGGCCAGAACATCTCAATTATGTAGGCCGCTCTGAAAGTATTGCCTTCTATTTATTTCCATGGAAATAAATAGCACAATACACAAAAGAGCACAATGTCATGGTTTTATGATTTCTGTTATCGGTGCTCCACATCATAACATCATATAGCGCACTGGGATTTAAAGAGTTCACGCTCCAGTTCCATGGACTGTCAATATTTCCAGGTACCTGGTTCTCAGAAGAGAAGAAGAACTACATCTCCCAGAAGACTTCACTGTTCTGCTTTTGCTTTCCGTTTAGAGGGAAAGATAAAATTGCTCACGAGTCAAGAGATTGCCCCTTCTTTTTACTGCTCATCTGCAGTGTGTGCTCCATAGCTGTCTCATCTTCAGCATAAGAGTAAGGCCTTAGGTTTCGGATGCTCTCTCTCTTATTTTACTTGATTTATAACTTCAATTCCAATTATATTGCATTATATTGTGTTATCTTGCATTCCGCTATCATACTTAGCAAATCTGTTTTCTACCTCGGCTTGTTGCCAGTTTTGTTTTTAGGCCCATCTCCCTACCTTTTCCCTACCTTTTCCCACTTCCCTCTCTCTTGGGCCATGGGTTCATGAGTCCCCCCCGCCTCATAAGTCACGGAACTGGGCTGAACCAGCCCCAAACCAGTGACACACTATTTGAGAGAAACTTTCAGCTACAAAACACTAAATTCAACATAGTCACCACCATTAGCTATGCATTTTTGCCAGCAACAAACAAGAGCCCGCATGCCGCGCTCATAAAAATCTGCACCAGCTGAAGGTGACCCACTGTCTCACAGCTGCTATGACAGCACTGATGCTAGGAAAACGTTGCCCACACAGTCAAGTTTTCACCAACCTGATGGAAGTCAGAAGGCACCAAATCTGAACTACACAGTGGGTGTGGTAGGACACTCCCACCAAGACTGGCAATGTGCTCCACAGTCTTCAAACTGGGAAGGGGCCTGGCGTTCTCATGTTGCAGGAGAAAGTTGTCCGCTGATCTGTCTCTAGAAGCTTGAGCCTTCAGCTTAGTCAGTATCATTATGCAGTGGTGTACAGCAAAGGAAGGCGACGGCACTGCCTTGTACTGGGATACAAGTGCTGCAGAGCAAAGAAAGATGACAAAACAGAAAAGGTAGCTCACCCTTCCCAATGACCGGTGATAGCTCAAGAAGAGTGAGATCTCTATCCAGAGATACTACTCCCTCAGCTGCTAACCCTTAAAGGAGGGTGAGGAGGGGTGGACCCAGGTCATTCAGGTGCATTGCTTGTACCCGAATGCCCTGGGTTAGCCATGCCTTCTCACCTGCTGCTCAACCACTGGTTCAGGCCATGGCCTGGCAATTCCCATGCAAGTGGTCAGAGTTGATGGTTTGTCCGGGTTCCAGGAAATCCAGACAGATCGCCCCTTTCCTATCCCAAAAGACAGTGCACATCACTTTACCAGATGAGGGCTGAGTCCTGAGTTATTCCTCAATGATGAATTCACACGTCACCACTCTATGGACCGCAGTTTTGAGTCTAGCTCATAATGGTGACACCACATCTCATCATCAGCAATGATACGATCCAGGAAACTGTCACCTTTAACTTTGTGTTGATTCAATAGGTCCTGACAAACTTGCACACGCTGTTCTTTCTGTTCCTGTGTGAGCATTTGTGGGACCTACCTGGTGCAAACATTGTGATATTCCAGTGTTGCCACCATCGTTGCCAATTCACTGAAGCCAATATTCAGCTCCACACACAGTTCTCTGGCTATATTCTGCCAATTCGCACAGATCAGCTGATTGAGATGTTCTTCATTTTGTGGTGTGACAGCTGTGCATGGCCATTTGGAACATGGCTTGTTGCCATGTTTCACGTTGCCATGGCCACTGCTCCACCACAGACCACCACCTCACCATGCTCACATCCACTGGCTGGCCTGCATAAATGTTCAGCAAGTGCTGATGAATGCCAATGGGTGACATTTTTTTTCCACATGGAGGAACACAATGACACACCTTTGCTTCATATACACTTTCATTTCAGACACCATTCTGTCAGACTGCCCCTCTGCTACCATCTGTCACACAGCAACAACATGTAATGGAACACTGCTAAGAACGTTCAACATCTACTGCCATACCAACTACTTTCTTCAGTTGTTGGTAGATTAATTCTCCTGATTGATGTAGACTTCTGGATGCTCAGAGCAGACAATTCAGGCTCACTGTTACAGAAACATATTCTTGGAAAGGTCATAACAGAAATCACATTGTGCTCACTCCTGCCAACATGTCTAGTTATTCTTGTAGTTGTTCAAGGACCTGCTGAGGCCACCAGTGACTCCCAGTACAGTAGCAATCTGAGCTAGTAAGCTACAGGTCCTTTACCTGCCTCTGTTGCAAGTATGGAAGAAAAAGAGCAAGGAGAATACCCAATTCCAGTAAATGGTGCACAAAATCTAAACGGACACCCCACTGCATAACATTCAGAATGGCTGTTCAGTAAAATAGCAATGGGGGATAAAGAGAAAACACAAGAGGTCTGCCTCACATCTTTCTGTGATGGAAAGAGGGACTGCAAGTAGGTAGTCTTGCAGTTCTGTTTCACTAGAGAGAACTCACTGGAGACAAAAACTTTGCATTGGGAATAAACATATTTAAAAAAACAAAATCTGAGAAGCCTTTTTCTTTTAATACTTAAGTACATCAGCAAGTAGGATTCTGCCTCTCACTTTGCCTCTTGCAACTCAATTGATATGACCCCTCTGCCCAAGAGCAGCCTTCACGCTTAACAATACTAAACACACAATACACAAACAAAACACACAATAACTACAGAACGTACAAACCCACCAAATCAGCCATTGAAAGTGCCATTTGTGCAGCAGCAATTCTGACAAGGAAATTACCAACTTATATTTTATTACAAGTTACATGAAAAATTCAGAAGTTCTCAAACACCTCATTTTTTCCTGCCCAGGAAGTGCTGAAGACCATAACCTTCAAGAAGTTTTTGTCAGATAAGCTTCTGGACAAGGCACAGGGCCACTGAGCGGTATGTAAATACCATGAGTTCCCTAAGTTAGCTCTGCCATTCATAGCTCAGACAATTCCAGATGAAAGTTTTGTGTCAAAGTCAGTACATATAAGCAAATAAGCAAAACATTTTCAATATAGAATTTCTAATGATAACCAGTACAGGTCTACCAAAACTAGCTGGTCATCTAGCAGTTAAGTACTCCTAAAAAAATTTCACTTTGTATGCAATTTCAATTCACATACAAATCAGTCTCTTGTCTGATGCTCCAGTTAGGTTTTCTCCATTTCAGCATCCTTACACCATCTCAAACAAAAAACCCATCACTTTTTCTTTGCCTGATTACAGCACCTTTCAGATACCTGTGTGAGTTCATCCTTGGTTCCTTTTAGCATCTCAGACATACATCCTCCAAGACTGCATGCGCATACACCACTTGCTCACACTTCAGACTCCTGTCCCTCAAATCTCTTCTATCTGTACGTTTTTGTGCATATGCACAGTAGCTTCTCAGAAGTGCTTGTAGTATTCTGCCCTGGATTCTCTCCTATGGCTCTGTCCTTTAAGGCCTGCTCAATTTTGTTTCCGTTTCCTGGACTCATTCCAATTTGGTCACTATAACATTGTCAAGGGTTTACAGTAGGTTCAGCCCAGTTCCGTGACTAATGGGGCAGGGGAACCCACAGACCCATGCTCTGGGAAACGGAAAAAGGGAAAAAGGCTAGGGAGATGGGCCTAAAAACAAAACAGCAGCCACAATCTGAGGAGAAACAAACTCATTTACTAAATAAGATATTGGAACGCAAAATAACACAGTATAATACAATATAATTAAAATTGAAGCTAATAAATCAAATAAAATGAGAGAGAGTGTCCAAAAACCAGAAGGTCCTTACTCTAAAGCTGACGGCGAGACGGCTGGGGAGATAGATGCTGCTGGGACGAGCAGAAGGGGAAAGAAGCGAAAAGGGACGTCTCGTGATATGCAAACAGTTTTTAATCTTTCCTTCTGAACGGAAAACGGTAACAGAACAGCAAGCAGTCCTCTGGGAAATGTAGTTCTTCTCCTCTTCTGAGAACCAGGTACCTGGAACTATCCACGATCCATGGAACTGGAGCATTAATTCTAACTCCCAGTGCACTACATGATGCTATGATGTAGAATACCAATAACTAAAAATCATAAAACCATGACAAACAAAAAAGCAAAAGAAATTGACTTTGGCTTTGCAGTAGATGTCTCTGTCTTAAAGTGCGTAACGTGCACTTGACACTATTGGTAGAAGACATATATACTCCAGAAGTATAAAACGCAAAACCATCACTGGAACTGGCTAGACTGTTGAAAAATAACTGCTGCGCTGATCTCACTACCCTCTGCCTCCTACCACCTAAACAACCTCTGCCTCTACGCACAATGATGTTCTCCTCCTTATTCTTGATTCTGAAGCCTCCTAACTATGTTCCAAGGTTAGATGGTGGCAATGAGCTGCATACAAAGCCCAGGAGGCAGCCAAGAATTTCACATCCTGCACAGGGTTTGAGAATTGTGAAGAAGAGGAGCCTAGGCTCTCAGTATTTAAAAAAGTACAGAATTTTGCTGAGTGAGAACTAGCCTTCCAATATCTCCACAGCAAAGGGAAAAAAAAATATATTGTAATCACCTAACAGACTACACAGGTGACTAACCACAGCAGCTGGTTAATTCTGAGTGTTCTGCATTGCTGTCTTAAAAATGAGGGGAGGAATTTATTGGGTTTAATTATTATAGTATGCTTTTCTCATTACCAAGGAAATGCATATTTATTTAAAACAAGGGTTCCCTCCCCTCCACAAATTCATAGCTTCTTGTATCACTGAAGAGGGAACCCCAAACATTTACAGGTAAAATGAAAAATCTAGATTTGTTTAACATAGTTAATGAGTTCTGTTTATTTCCTGCTGGTTAGGCAGGGCAAGTACATCTAATAGAGCTGCAAAGCCTCGCCAGGCTTTTGTAGGATCGTGTAAAGCTTCAACCTACAGAAGAAGTAAAAGGCAACTCCAGCTGCTTCACTGCATAAATCTTCACCATCAAAACACATCTGAAATTGACAGGTTCCAGTTGACTTCCCTCCCTGGTTTCCATTAATTACAAGCTCTTTAATTACTACATGCACACAAGGGGTCAAACAACTTAGCTGCTCCTCCAAGATTTAATTACCAAGCACACCCCACCAGAGACCCAGCTTGGCCCAGTGTAGCAAGAGCCACTTCCTCTCACAAGATGCTGTTCATTGACACAAGCCACCTTCAGCACAGCACCATCTTCTGACTGCACTCGGAAAAGCACAGGAAAAGCAATTACTGGTAGGACTGGTTAGAAGAGCTACTGTCTGCCTTTTCCTCTTCCCACCCAAGAACAGCTGGTCACCCACACAGCTGGGGTGCACTGATAGCAATGAACACCTTTGCAGCCTTCTGGATGAGAGAAGTCCATACTGGATCTCTCATTCACTTCTCAGGTTCTCTCCTTGCATCTCTCACAGTGGGATAGAATATTCAAAAAACTTCAGTGGCTCACACACAGGCCTCTCTGACTTGCAATGGCATGCATTTTCCTTCCTGAACTATACTCACAACTGGTGCTGGCACTGGAACTGGAGAGGACACAGAGAGCCACTGCTGACAGTCCAGCATCCCCTGACCAGTTACACTTGGCAGGGTGGCACACAGACCTGTGCTATGCCCAGGCCACCTCCAGGCTGGCAGCAGTATTTGCTAGAGGTCTTCAGGTCCAAAGCCATGAGGAAGAACCAGATGCGCATGTTCTGCTAAATTCAAGATTAACACTTTTTCTTATCTCTAACTAGACCTCAAAAGAAGAGTTTGGACGGAATTACTTCCACAAGAAAATTTGGATCTATTGTCTGCATTAGATCAGAAGTGGCTTAACCCAACCCCTTGCAGGCAGACCTTTTCTGGCAGTCCTGCTCTCAAAGTCCAGCTGCCCTGTCTGACGCAACACTCAGCCTGGAAAACAACTAACCAGGGGAGACAGACCAGCTCTGTCTACATCAAACATAATGATGCATCCGGAAGCCAGAAACAGTGCAAATCATTTCTTGTTCTTCTTTACAGCACGCTCTTCCACGCCCCACGTTCTGCAAGACCAGCAAGCAATAACACACCCCAGACAAAAGTCAGGTAATAACAGACTGAATAGTGAACCCATGCTACTCAGCCCCCTCTGAACAGTGTATCCAGCCCAAGAGGATTCCTACTGAGAAAATACTGCTCTCTAAACATTCAAAATGAGCTCCAAGCAGCTTTATGGATCTCAAACTGCAATACGATAAGCAGCACATGCAGAAGCCACTACAGTCTACTAGGAAGAATATTAAGACTTTCTGGTAGGGGACTTTCAGCAAACACTTAGCCTGAATTTACAATCTGACCCTTCAGTTCTCTGCTCCAGATGTGACTGGTCCTTGGCTTCTTCATACAAGCTGTGTTCATATCCGAGTACAGTATTTGGAAAAAAAGAGCACAGAACTCAACTCATCAAGAGCTCAAAACTCTCATCTGCTGTTTTACTGACTGTTTCCCACTATTTCTTCATTAAAAAAAAAAAAAAAAGCGAAGTTCACCAACTACATAGGAGAAGAACCTCCAATAAAAGCTGCTAAGAGAATAATTTGAAGCTGTGAACAGAGATCAATAAATACATTTGGAGATGTGTTCAGTCACCACCCCCCAGAGCTAGGGAGAATTAAAAACTATGCATTTATCTCCCAATCATTTAAATATAAAGTGAAGGACAATCATACGGCAAAAAGCTGGAAGAGAAAATTGATCTTCCCAGACCCTTTAATACTGATCTTATATCAAATAACTTACAAACAACCCAAAATCTTCACTACACTCTAAACCACTGGTTATAGTTTTACAAAGCAACAGAACCCCCTCCTCGCTGATCATGTCAGCACAGTTAGCATTTGATTCATGAAGCTGTGCCGTAGGCCGTCAAGAAGAGAGCTGCTTCTTAATTAATAATAATGAGCTCTAGCTTAGGAGCCTCACACTTGTAAGACCCCCAAGGAGCACCAGATGAAGTAGGAATCTCAGTGGGCAACTTCTATTCAGACTAAAGCAGAACCACGAAGAGATTAGCAAGAAAGAGCTTTTAAAACAGATGCATTCACGTTCTTTGATGTTTGTCTATTTTATTACCAGCATTGCCAAAAAAAAAGCCACACACCTTTCTGGGTTTTGGCAAAGCATCTGCTACCATGAAACTACCTCAAAACAATTTTATCTGTAAGTTGAACAACCATAGCTTGGAAATATGCTATCATATGGTAATGAGAAACAGCTTACTCTAGCTGGAAAACAAAACTCTTGTATTTTGTAGCAGAATCTGTGAAAAGGAAGTGGCAAAAATGAGGCCATTACATAAACAAATAACATAATGCAAAAACCTTTAGTCACAAATGTAGAGTGCAAGACAGCTGAATGCTAAGGTGAGGCAGGAACTTTCTGCCTTCTGGTTCAGGACATGCAGCATCAGCTACGTTATATACCTCAGATCACTTGTTTGCAGAATTAAAGAGACCAAACTACAGGCAGCTGATGCTGGGTCAGAATTTAACACCAGCTCCATCCCCTGAGATATGCCAGCAAAATCTCCACGCCTGCCAGCGAGCCCAGCACTCAGCAGCATGCTTGGATCCAACAGCGCGCTGGAACCCAAGCGGGGAAAGTATTGTCTTTTGATCTGAGTGTTTGTGTTTGCAAGTTTGCCCAGATTCAGGCCAGAGGAAGGGCTGCGCTCCCCACCGGCCTCCCTGAGAGCCCATAAGATCCTGTTTAACTTGTGATGAAATAAATACCAACATACTCCAATTGATGCTGTTGAAAGTGAAAGGAAAATGAACTGGCTTCCACCAAGCATTCCAAGCACCAAAACAAGAAAATGAAACATGTTTTCTTCCTCAGGACTGAGCAACATTCTTTTCTCCCTCCATTCTCATTATTTACAGGGAGAAAGTAACAGAGATTTAAAAGTGCCAGGAAACCTTTTGTACCTTTCAATCCCACACGAATTACACCCACGTAGAGGAATGCACATTGCTAATCTTTTCCACGACTCTAGCTCTCCCAGCCCTATACAACATCAGATGTCTCAGCTCTGCCTTTTAGGTTGAAAACCTCTCCCAGGTGCTGTGCCTTCCAGCAACATGAGGCCATCATCATTTTTCTAGGAATCCCCAAGAACATCAGATGGCCAAATTTCAGCCGTTGTTGCACACCCCTTTTGCTATATATATGCATGCTTTTTTTCTCTTGATGAGACTTGCGGTTTCTGCCCCTCACCCCACAGCCCCTCAGCGCACCACCCAGCCCCATGCGGCCGTCGGCGTGCACTCAAAATGGCGGCACGCCGCTCCGACCGTTAGGCGGCAACGCCCCGCCGGCCGCGCGAGGCGCTGCTGAGGCCCTGACCGCCGCGCGCCCGGTCTCGTTCAGCGGGCAGCAGCTGCACGCACGCGGCCCCGGCTGCTGCCTAGCACGGCTGCAAGGGCGGGGGATGGAGCACACACGTGGCTGGCGGGGCAGCTGCAGGAAAGGAGTAATGCAGCGGATGCAACTGCAGCGGTGTCAGTGCAAGGAAACTCCTCTGCGTATCGGAACCGGCGCTGCTGGCACTTCCTCCCATAGGCACAGATATTAGTGCCTTTGGAGAAGTGCCCGTTGCAAGGTTACTCATCACTTAGCTGTTACCTTGCATACAGGTTAGCAGTAACGCCTACGGATGACAACTCACGGTGCCTGAAGGCTGCAGAGATGTGGAACTTGCAGCAGAGTCGTGCTCCTGTGACCTCGCTGTGATGAGCGGTGCCTGGGCTGCCCTAGTAGTGCCTAACGTGCTCCCAGGGATCACAGAAGTTCCAGGTTTGCCTCCAGCAAAGCCACAGGCTCTGCAAGGCATCAGCCTGCAGCAAAAAGATTTTTACAGAAACGAAGCGAAGAGGCCCTTCCAGTTTCCAGTAATCACTGGCCCCAGTGGTGCTTGGCTCTCCAGTCTCTTGTGACAGGCGGTCACTCCCACCAGAAGCAGTGCACAACTGCTGAGCAAGCACATTCGGTGCGCAGGGCACTCAGCACTGCACAAGCCTCCATGAAACAGCCCAAACCCAAAGCTGAGGAGAATTAATGATTTCCATACCTTTAACGGAACAGAAGCTGACAATATGGCTTTAGACAGGAAGGACTGCAGTACCTAAAGGGGAGATACAGGAAAAAAAGGGAACAGACTCTTTAGCAGGGTCTATGGTGATAGGACAAGAGAAGATGGTTTCAAACTTAAAGAGGGGAGATTTAAGTTGGATATAAAGAAAAAGTCTTTTACAGTGAGGATGATGAGACACTGGAACAGGTTGCCCAGAGATGTGATGGAGGCCCTGACCCTGGAGACATTCAAGGCCAGACTGGACAGGGCACTGAGCAGCCTGATCAAGCTGTGCATGTCCCTGTTCATTGCAGGGGAGCTGGTGTAGATGACCTTTAAAGGTCCCTTCCAACTCCAAGCATTCTATGATTATAAGGAAACGCCTCTGAGGAGCAAACATGGGATTGAAAAGTGACTTTCTTGGTTCGAGGAGCAAGTCAGTTCATTGTCAGTCTATACTATGAAAACACTTCCTTCTGTCAGCTGTAGTCACATGGTGAAAAGAAACCCAGTAATGTCCATGGGTCACTATACAAAAGAGGAACAAGGAAGTTATTACCAATAATCAAATAATTGTCAAGACCACATGTAATCAAAGGCTGACATGAAAAACAGGTGAAAAGGATGCAGAATCAAGTCAGGCTAAGGAACTTGCCTACAAAAAGCCTTTTTTTTTTTTTTTTTTGAAAGGATAGGAAAAGATTCAGGACTTTAAGTAATTGGACTAATACCTGTATATAGTAGCAAATTACAACATTCATTAAAAAGAATTTCTTTTGCAAACAGCTAGAGGGACTTGGGAGATGTGTGGCAGGTGATAGTCTGTATTTGTGTAAGAAAATATTCTAAAGGGGAAAAAAGAGACAAAGGATTAACCTAGTACAGTCACATCCACCGAGCTGTGGCATCCCAGCTGCCTCACTCCTCCATTCTCCCAACTCAGGGCAGACTGGGCACGTAGTCAAACTGGAGATGTCAAAAGAGAAGTGACAGTGATCTGAAAGTGTGCTCAAAATATTTCCATAGGTAGAATACAGCTTGAAAGACTGAAAAAAAAAATTTCATCCCCAACATTTTATTTTTGCTCTTAGCAAATATACACACATACTTACAGCTGTGCTCCAGCTTGTAGAGGTACATTCTGCATTTGTGTGCTTCCTTCAGAATGAATAAGCATACAAATTCCTGCATGCTCAATCTTGTTGTCTGTGGCAGATTTTGTAAGGGTGGAAAGGGGAGACAGATAAACATTTGTTTACAAGAGGCAGGTATATGCCTAGGAATATAGTGTTGTGCATTGTTATATAGATGGAGCAGGTACAGCTATTAAGATTTCTACCTCTGGTCTTGGAGTTGCTACAGTCTCAAGTTAGCCTGCACTGGATTCTGCTGGACAAAAGACATGCTGATTGCAAGTCCAGTCCTTCCTCCAAGAGACTTTTTCACAAAATTTGGTGTTACAGCTTACTTATGCAGCTTCAGTAAGGCAGCTTACTTCCTGCCTGCAGCAGCTACTTTCACACTTCCTATAATGGCATAAGGTGGCAAAGTTTATTGGTTTTTGTGCTTATTTGGTAGGAGGTATACACCATACTAAAGCACATTTGGAACATAAAAGTCCATCACTACTTTAAAAAAAAGACTCCAAAACTCCCACTACTGGATTCAGTCTGAAAAAAATCAATTATTGTTCAGTGGTGGTGCAGAGCACTATGGTCCTGAGAAGATCACACAGATAGAATGGCAGAAACTACAATTGCTGAACACTGTGCCATATTTCTACAGAGCTTACACCCCAGGCATAAAGCTCTGATTGCTTACTGTAAAATTAATGTATATTAATATTTAAGAGCAACTTGCTCTCAGTCAAAAGAAAAAAAAGAAAGCTGTTTTTCAGAGATGAGATCTGATGAGGAAGCGTTACCCACTAAGTAACAAATTCAATAAGCTTTCAGAGGAGTTTGTTTTTATTTTTAACAAAAAAGGATTTAACGAAGGTGTGCTCAAGAAATCAGGGTCATTCTAAGAGCACTGAAAATTGAGGACCCAAAAGCAATAGTAATTTCTGATTATTTAATCTGGACTACACACAGTAGCTAACATTTATGTCCAGTTAGACAAGAAAGAATACACACACGTTCTCCCTAATTTTCCAAAAGTGATGGCCAGCACATCAAATTGTTGGAGTAGAGGGAAGAAAATAACACTTCCCAGGCAGGACTTCCTCTCCAGAGGAAGTGCACTAACTGCACTAAGTGAGCAGTTAAAGATTCTGCGACGGCTTGGAGCTGCGAACACATTTGCACATTTAGTCTTCATCTCCCATATCCCTTGTGGATTTCCAGCCTAAGCAGTCAGTGAGCTGCGTGATAAATACAGCAGGCTGAAGCAAGGCCAGCCTGTCACAGAGAACAAGCGGGGAAAACCAACTCAGTTATTCCAGTTCAAATGACGCAGACACTTCAGTTAAGGTTATCAATGCCTGCTGTACTCTCCACCTCCAAACAGATGATTGCTTCTTTTGACTGAGCAATGTTGCTTCTGCTCACTGAAGAAAAAAGAAAAAAACAATCAGTATTGCTTGCTCTGGGGCCTTTCCATCCAAGCAAACAGGACAGAGTGAGGAGATGAACATCATTATGTTAGTTAAAGAGATAGCTCCACCTATGGCCGGGAAGGCATTCTGACATAGTAACATGTTTGTAAATGTGCATCTTTCAGCTGCTTGCATTGCACTGCCCTCTGCTGTTGAGAGGAGCAAAAGGCAGCCTGCTATCTGCTTTCAAACCGGAGGGAGGAAAGGCAAGAACAAGTTTTTGCTATCAAGAGAGGTTACAATACGAGTTCACATTTAACCTGATCAGAAAAGGCAAAGGAGGCAAACAGAAGTATTTTTTTTCCATGAGATTTCCCAGCAAGTGTATCGTTTTGCTTGCTATCCACCTGTTACCTATGCATTTACAATTAAAACGACGCAATTCTTGTCCTTTTCATCAGTAAAACCGCAAATACTTTACCAGGAAAGTGCATACTAGTAGGACTTGGTTGCTTTGTAGACAACAAAACATGTTTGCTAAGACATGTGCAACTGGCACCTGATGCAGTTACCAGTGTCGTGACACTTGCTATTGCTTGCAGTAACATTTGAAAAGCCCTCACGTAACATTTATCCTCAGGTATGTTTCTGACACCCTTCCTCAGACTTAGTTTCTTGTTTAGTTTGATATCAACTAGCTACATTCCAGGATAAGACTGGAAAACATACAACACACACTTAAGTCAGTGTTCTGGCTGTCAGCGGTGCAAGAGACATAACAGCGCAGCGTGAACATAACCTCTGTTATCCCTTTTTCTCCATTAAAAGAAATGTGTAACTCAGACAATATTATATAGCAGAACAACAACCGTCAAAGATAAGCCACTGAGAGATTACGTCCTCAAAGGAGCTAACAAACAAGTGCTATTAGAAGTACACTTTAAAGGAAATGCATCGTTTTCATGTCTAAAAACAAATACGTAGTATTTTTTCAGTACCATGCGTGTCCCATAAATGCCACACAAAGCTTTCAGCAGTTGATGCAACATGCACGCACAGCCCTTAACTGACTCTCTTGAAGTAAGGAGTTGAATGCCAACATAAAATGCACAAGAGTGTTATTAGCAAAGAGTTTGTGTATCATTAATCTTCCCTGCACAGAATTACCAAATCTGCAACAGCTTATAAGCATATGGTTTGAACATCAGACTTCCTAGAAACATAAGTTCAGATCCTGGCAGGATCGACTCAGCCTGACAACCTTCTGCTGCGCGTCTTGTAGCAGTACCTGCTTTTCTGCTCCATGTTTTGATACAACATCTCACAGAAAGGTCTCTCACCTGTGACTACAATCTGCTGGGTTACTGCTGCACTAGAAAAAACAAACAGTGCAACAACCCAAGTCAGTTTACAGAGTAGAATTTACAAGGGGCAGGGCTAAACTTGGAGTTACCTACAGTAGCCTGAACAACACAGAAGCTGCTTTGCAAAAGGTGAATAACAACAATAATATAAAAGAAATAACACCACGAAGTTGCAGCTTCTTCTGGGTGTAAGCATAACGCAAACATCTGGGATCCTCAGGAAGCTAGGGAGGCAGGTTCCTGTTGCCCCATGATACTGTCAGCGTACTGTTTGGGATACGCATGCCCAGGGCCTCAGAAAATTTGCCCAGTGTGGTACTCATAATTTACACAGAGGAACTACTCCCTCATCTACACTTCGGAATTCTTGCAAATAACTGCTTTGGAACCCTATTAAGATGGAAATTTGCTGGATCTGGTGGTGGTAACTCCAGTGAAGTCTATGAAACGTGCCCTCCATCTTCAAAAGCCAGCAAACAGAAATGCCACCTTTTTGCATAGCTCATACTTTTGAAGACTCTTACCAGGTAAATGCAGGGAGATTAATGTAATCTTCAAGAAAGCAAGGGAAGATTAATTTTCTCAGGGAATTTTTGTCATGCTGTCAGCACAGAATCTTGGTGAAGACAAGAACTGCAATACTGGTACTCATTTTTTATATAAGGAAACTAAGGTACTGAGACTAAAGGTAGCATGGAATAATTTGTCTAGTTGGCCAAAGTGAACAGCAATTAAAATGGAGCAAAGTACTGTAGGAATTGCTGAATTTTAACATTACTACACACTGAAATATATCAGACTAAGTTACCAAAGACTTCAAATGCTTATACGTTTTATATGCATACACTTGTTTACTGCTACATAAACACTTAATCAGTCTTTGTGCACAGAAGATTTTTAGACTGACGATCATGAGGAAATTACAGAAATTTACCCAGGCTGATCTTCAAGGATCTTTCTAACTGTAACACCCAAGATAATGATGCGTTGGGTCTCTTCAGAGTAAAATCTGAACAGTTCCTTTGATTGGAATGTACTTTTCTTAATACCTCTACATCAGAGTGAGATGTTCTACTGAAATCTGAACATTTCTCTGAAATTGCTACATTTCTATAAAATATTTTGGAAAATAATGCAAGCAACTGTTGGAGCATCCTATCTCCACACCTGTTTTTAAATGACTAATGGTTCAGGGCATTTCTGAGGCTGTGATGGAGGGAAGGATTTTACTTTGATAGCTTTTAAGTTTTCAGATTTTGCTCTGCTTTGTAAAAACCAAAGAGTGGAATCACTCTTAAATTAGTATCTGCTCTGTTATACGAGCAATTACTTCTGCCTTTAGCTGCATACTAAAAACTCCAACTATTTTCAGAATTAAGTATACAGAAGTACTCCATCTATTGTATGGGACCCAAGGACTCTAAATGGCTATGGTTTCACAGAAAACACCTGGAACTAGTAACAGAAAATCTTCCTCTGATTTTTCAGACTGCCAAATTGTTACATACTTGAACTCATATTTTCAGAGCTGCAGTATTTACGTTCAGTGTCCTCTGCAAAAAGTCCATTTTCATTTGAAAGAACAGCTGATACTTGTAACCCAGGGAAAGCAGCAACCACACAAATCTGGTTGATACCACATGGTTCAGTAATAATTTGACTTGCGGTTCAGCAATATTCAAGTGTACTCAAGAAAATAAGTCATTTCTGTACCGGCAAAGGTGACAAGGATGTTGATTCTGGGTTTCAAAAGGAGGGAAGTGTCATCACCTAACACTTTCTTCTCACACATAGTGTTATGCCCAGTGACAGTACAGCAGGTCTGTTCCAGCATGAGCAGAACACTGCTCTAAGGCCAAGCACATCACTGCTGCAAGGCCTATGCCTCTGGATGGGAGATGGCAGGGAAGAAAGAATGGGAGGGCCATGTGAACTACAGCTTTTAAGTATGCTAACAACACAGTCATTGCATCAGCTATTTATCTTCTGGTGATCACACCGACAGGATTAGATACCACAAAAATACAGTGTTGTTCATCAAACAACGAAAAGCACACTAACCCGGTAGAAACACAAGGGAGGAGGATCCGCCAGTACATAACTAGCTTTTTGGGCCTCAGATGAGGAAGGTACATATTTTACATTTGAACTTGGAAGCCATATGCAACTTACTCAAAGTTATTATCGTAAGAGATCAATTTAACTAGTTTACACAATAGAACTACGATGTAACCATCTGCTCTCCTCAACCATGCATTAGAATTGAAATAACATACCTTTAAAAACTAACCACATCAGTCCTTGATCATAGCTTTTCTATGTCTTTTCTCTGTTTTTAAATGCTCTCATGCTTTAAGTCAGAGGAAAAAAGCTGCAAGTCTGTTGAAGAAAAACAAGTCCATAAGAATACATAATTGTAAGCTTAAAGAATCTCCCACCACCGCCACCACTCTCAGACTCCCCTTACAGTCTTGTCATTCTGCACAGTCAATGACAGAGCTAAAAAAAATACATAAAGTGAACAGTCAGGAGAAATAGCAACTGATTAGAATTATGACTTTTATTTTTATTCACTAGAGCAACATTGAGGAAAGAATTTTTACATACAGGGTTTTAAATCAACTTTACAAGCAAGTCCCAATATACAATATTTACTCTGGCCTGGGTAAAAAAAAAAAACAACAAAACCAACAAAGCAGATATAGTAAGGGTACCTCTTGTTTTAGCTAGTGCTGAATTTAAGATTTCATTGACACTGGAATTATATTGTTTTTATTAAGATGCTTTTATAGTTGAGTAGGCAGCTAGAAGCTTTCCCACAACAGTGACTGGCTTTCCTCCATAGCGTTGTTGTTAAGATTACTATACTGAGGCCTACCACCAGAATCATGTATTAAACCCACTCTGCTCAGAAAAAGCCACTATAACAAGATAAGGAATAGTTACGGAAGCCCAATTCAAGAACAGAATGCCATTATGAACGGCAAGAAAATGTCCACAATAAGAGGATTATGTGCTGTGCAAAAACAAATACTTCTCCCCCCCGCAACATGCAACCTACCCAAGTATGACATTTCAGAATAGAATGTGCATATGGTTGTGACATGCAAACAAAGTAAATCACGCAAACGATAACCAGTTTTCCAGCATCATTATAACAAAAGGGCATTTAGATCAAGGATGAAGTAAATTTCACTGAGCTATGGTGCAGTCTAATTGCTATGTCTAACTTTAGTCTCACTGCTGTGAGAGTTGAAGAACCCACCTTTTTCAGAACTACATGAAAAATTCAGTGCAGTTTTGGATTTTCAGGGCTTCTGTGATCATTTCCAGGAATTCTAACAGTCAGTATTGCACTTTTTTTTTCCCCCCCAACAAAAAGATATGCTGGGACCATTATTTTATTTTATTTTTTTAAGGGCTATGCTAGTCCTAAGAAAATGTTGCCTTTGGCCTTGATTGGCAAAACGAAGCGCTCGCTTCAGGGAAGTGGAAGGTAATTGGCTGCTTCAGCAGTGTTAAAACTCCACAGTAAATTTAAAGCCATTGCACAACAAAAAAATCAGTACACTACATGACTATTTCTAAACATGCTAGAGTGCATATCAATTTTGTGAAAGTGACGTGATGATATCTTGGAAACAGTAATGCTAGCAGGGAAATTAGTTTCAAACAAAAGCCATACACAGCAGGAGGCATCTAGATTATTTTAGGCACAACTCCAAGCAATAAAGCTCATTTAAAGTGCAATTCTGTTTTTTTCTTTTGTGTTTATTCACTTGTTAAAACATGTAATTGCCTCTGTACATACGTACTGAACAGCAGTTTAATACTTCTGTGAATACTGCACAAAAGAATAAGACATTAAAAAATGCAATAATCAAAAAACCTAAAATTTAAAGATATAAAATAATTTATGCATTTAGAACAATCTGCACAAATACTGATTATATATCTGCACCTTCCATAAGGTAGATAAATTACCTGAAAATACATACTTAATCCCATTCTACAAGGTGTACACAACACCCTCTTACCCATCTCCCCCCAGCCCCCGTCCTTCACCAAAGTGAGCCTTCAAACTTCACTTCACTGCTACTCTTCCCCCTTGCCCATCTGCTGACAGGCTTTGCTCATACTCTGGACTTACTATACATGCAACAGAGCCTTCCCTAGAAAAGTCAGAAGAGCTAAAATACTTTATAGGGATGTGAGGTTAGGAGCTGAATATAAACAATTCTGACTGGCATCTGTCTCATCCGTGATCAAATCCCAGTTTCTCCAGCTCAATGTCTCTCTAATCTTGCAGAACAAAATGAAGAAGTGCTATTTATTAACATCAAAAAAGTATAATCAATTTATGCTCCTTTAACAGGGAAAAAAACACCAAATAATGTATTTTTCATCTTCTGAAAATAAAACGAAGAGCCATCTTCTGTATAATGGAAACCCCCCTAGCGATCTCTCTGCTTCATTCCTAAGTTTTTCAGTAAAGGTGCAGACAGATGGATATCTGTTCTTTTAAATGTAAACATAAAAATTTTAACATCACTAAATCAGACTGGTGACAATTCCAGAATAAGAAGCAACAAAATTCATGGTGAAATATCCATCAATAGCATTAAGTGAAAAGAATTTTTTTTTTCATAAAATCATATACAACCAAAAATAAAATCAGCCTCTCTTCAAGGAAAGTGAACATAAAACAACCTTCCGCAGAAATCTATACGGACCAGGAAATGAACCGGGAACCTGATCATTCCCTCAGCAGTTTTTAAACTCTTGAGTAACACAGTTAGCTGCCAGGAGCTAATTTGGGAAATATTCAAAAAATCATTATCAAAAGTACACATTTACACTGAAGGCCATCTAATTCAGTGCTCTGCAAGAAAAAGTAATTTTTTCCTGGAGAATATTTGTAACAGCAATCTTGAATTGTATTTACTTTCATCTTATATAAGCTACAGCAGTTACCGTTACTCATTACTTCTTGGTTACATTCTCTTCCACATAGCCCCTTCAATTAACAGGGAGTCCTGTAGGTCTCTTACTTCAGATTCTGAGAAGCAGTTCTGTAATGTAAACTACCCCTTAACTCCTTCCTCCCCCAAACTTCTCATTTTTTCTACTACTTTGACAGTTAGAAGAATTGCAACATGATGAATCCAAACTTTTGGGGACATTCATTACATAATGAGAAATTCAAATCGCATGATTTTTCTTCCATGTACCCATCCAACCAAGGTATCCATCAGTATACCCCGAATTAAAGGGCTGATATTACACAACATGATTGTGGAAAATATTTATGAAATGTCTACACCCATTCACTTCATTTTCTCAAAGAAAATACTGTAATGTTTCAATGTCCTATGGCAAAAGCCTAGAATAAACTTTTACTGTATTTCATTTTTCTGTCATTATATGCTGTACACAAACAGAATTTGAGTCAACCGTAACAGCCTTCTGCTGCTTATTTTAAAAACAATTTAAGAATAGAAAAAAACATTAACATCTACTATTCAGTGATGGGGAAGAAGTGGAGAATAGGAGATGGGACATAACATTAAGTTTTCAGAACACTTGACTGGATATGTATATATTCAACTCACAGCTCATGTGTTATGGTCCCATAGTTGCACCGTGATGGGCACATTTCCACACCACTTTGGGAAAAAAAAAAACAAATTACCCTAGATAGCCAAAGAATGTTGATTTTTTTGTTTTATTTCCCCAAAACGCTCCTTGCCAGTTATCATGCGCTTCTTGAATAATTACAAAAAAAAATTACAGAAAAACCCCCAAAAGAAAATGCACATCTCTGAAAAACTCTTAGAGTACCAGCTCTGGATAAGGACAAATAAATGGGGTTAATTTATTATTATTTAAAAATAGTTGCTTTTTTAATACAGGTTTTATTACGTAAAATAGTTTCAAATCCTTACACATATGGCAAAGTTTGTGCAAACGTTTCAAGTCAGGTACTTCAGAGTCTTTCAATATTAAACAGAAATCAATAAATACAAACAGTACAATAAAAGTTAAAATATATCCATTAAAATGCATGTTGTGCAACCTCAACATAGGTGTTATGGACCCCTAATTCCCATGGGCTCCTTACTTACCAATTCATAAGAGCCTTTATTGCAAGGTTTTGCACAAGTATCCTTAGCACTACATTTTGAGAATATACCCAGTAACGTGTCTATCATACAATAAAAACATACCACGATATCTTAACAAATGATGCTGTTTAAGAGAGAAGATCCATTTCACCATGTGAAATCCACTGTCTGTGAAGAGTGAAAATTAGATAAAGAACAGAGTAACTTCAGATTACAGCAAAAACAATACAAACCACTCAACCCATCAGATTAAATAACATTAAATATGTCAGTCTTCAGATAATGATAAATACGAGGATTTTTGCATAGGCCTCTGGAATACAGAGTCAGAATTATGGCCAATAAAACATCTGCTAATAATTCTAACTTTCTACCACTCTAACCTAACGAGTCCTCAGAACCAAGAAGTTAAACTGAATAGTAATTTCATTGTCTAATTACTCAAGTTAACAGAGGTAAGAAATTATTTCTGCTCTCCTGGAATACATAGTGCAGCATTCTGGTATTCATGGTCACCAGACTTCAGTACTGATTAAGATCACTGTGCAATACAATCATTAATACAGAATTACAATATAATTTAACACTCTGAAGAACTGCTGCACAGCTCATAACATGAGCTTCAGAACAAAAAAACAGAATATGCAAACACTAAAGGAAAACGCTCTTTTTGCTATTCACTCAGGATTTGCAGGCTGTAGATAAAACAGCCTCAATGGCAGTCAATACATAGGAAGCAATTTAACACATGACACCACCCAATGAGATGTAGGTATGTTCTCAATGTGTCTTTGGTTTAGGGAGGCGGGAATGCCGATTAGAGGGCAAACTGTCCCCAGAATGCAAAGCGGTATTCTGTGTTTGCACATTTTCCTTTCTCTGTACTTGTGGCTTTGGGATGTTAGTCTTCAAACAGGTGCTTTGAGGCTCTTGAGACACCGATGTGGATTTCTGACTGCTCATTTGCTTAGATTTAACAAAGGATATAGTTGGTGGACGAAGTTTGGACACTTTCTGACTCTGTTTACCCTTTAGGTCATCTGGACCAGATGTCGGCTGCAGTTGAGCCGAACTACTCAATGGTAGAAGCTCAGGTTCCTTGGAAGCAGCAGAATGATTTGCAGATCTTGCGAGTATGGCCATTGTAGGAGGCACTAAAGCAGTTGGAGGCTTTGCAATTCTTGAAGTCTTTGGCCGAGAAGCCTGGTATGTGAGTGAGGGTTGACCTTTCACAGCTACCTCAGTCCGCACCTCTTTAGCATCAATTCGTGTAGAGGTCTGAAGACAAGAACGAGATAGTAACGTACCTTCTTTATTACTAGCCACCTCCCCAGGATCTTCAGTACATTTATTTTTCACATTTTCCAAATACAACGCATTCTCATCTTTTATGTTTAATTCTATGTTCACTGAAGTGTTTACATCATTCAGGCTACTTCTCAGAGATATATTTGCAGCATTTTGATTCTGATGATTGCCATTTTCATGCACACCATGTTTAGAGTATTCACTGGGGGCCTCGATATGTGGCATTTTTATTAGTTTTCCCTGGACGAGGTCTGTGGAACTGGGAAGGCTGCTGGAAGGCTGTAGTACTTGAGGCTGTTGAAGAGAAAAGAATGCAGTAATATGTTAGGCAAAGAAAACACCAGATAACATTCTGAACCCAAAGTATGCTGACTGGATGCTTGGCAACAGCTGTATATCTTTTACAAAATTAAAACTTTTTACTTTGGTAAAAGAGGATGGTTCATGGGACACATACAAATGTGACTTGTAACTTAGGTGGAAAAAGTTAAACCACTACTGAAATACACAATAACAAAGACAAAAAAAAAAAATCAGTGTAAAGTAAGAAACATGAAAGAGACTTGGTTGATGGTTTTGCCTTAGTCTGCAGGACATCCTAACAATTACACAAGAATACTGATCAAATCCTGATTTGAATTCTTAAACAAATGCAACAGCTATCAGACTATCCATCTTTTAGTTTCTATATACTGTGTACTTAAGTTAGCTACCCCAAAACTTTAATTGTTGCTACATACTATATAGGCAGGAATTTATATAAAATATATTCATTTTCATTAAGATTTCTCTCTGTTGGAGAGTGGTTTACTTCTGATTTCCTTCACATGCAGAACAGTAAGCAGAAACAACCCCAGTGAAGTCCATGGAGTTATACTACGTTGCTTTAAACATGAGGATGACTTGTCCCTTTACAGTTATCACCCAGTCCTCTGACACCGCACACTTCTTTCATCATAAATAGAGATAAGCCTCTTTGCTGGGGAAAATCTGGGATAGGGAGAGGATGGCCCAAGGGCAGCAGAGCTTCACAGAATACTGTCGCAGGGGGCTGAGTAAGCATGCAGGAGGGGAAGTAATTGAATTTACAGCACATTTTCCTTGTATAACTGATGCCAGAAAATTGGATGCAGGTATGCCGTAATTAGGTTACTGAATAGATTTAGCTAACTGCATTATCTTGAAGTGAATTCAAATGGGCTGGTAAAGAAACTATCTTCAACAAAACAGCACAACAAAGTATACATGAAGCTAGAGCTCACACACTCCTAATAACCAAAGAGATAAAGGTAACCGGATGAAAACGTTACATTTTGTCAAAAGAGACGTTTCTGTATTGGACAAGAGAATTGCCAGTACCTTTTCTGGATCACAAAGTGAAGCAAATAATCATGGAGAATGGAGCTGTGCAACCTATTGCCACAGAAGACTGATCTAAGTTTCAGTTTTTCAAAAAGGACAGGTCATTTTTATGGATAACAGTAGTGCTTCAATTTAAATCAAGGTGCATAAGTTTCAGCTTGCTTCTAACTACCAACAGCCAAGAAAATACCTGCGAAGAGCAAATTACTCTGAGAATTCTGAGCTTCTTCATCAGGCTCTGAAATGAGTGAGTATGAACAAGCAGGCTTTGTCTCCACCAGACAGACGCACTGCAGCTTTCCTGTTACTTTGCAGTTTTGCTGCATATCCTTCTTCCTCAGTCCATCTCAGACTCCTATCTGACTATACAGACAAAATGTTATGCACAGGGTGAGCTCTGAGCATCTTTGACTCAGCCAGTATCCCTCCCAATACTTTTTATCCATAGTAAATAACCATGCTAGTATTCATCAGAAGTGTCTGTAAATGAGAGAAACTCACTGGCAGGGGCTTTTCCCTTGTATACCAACTGGCTTAGCTACAGTCCTCCACTGCTGTGCTCTGCAGCTCCACACACTGCATTAACCCTGCTGTGTCTCCCTGCCCAGTGTGAATGACACACTCCTCTCTCATACTTCTCCTACCCTTGGCTATGAATTGCATTATGGTCACTGTGCTAGTGGTGGTTAGGAGACAGAAACACAGAAACCAGAAAAAAAGGGAAAAAAAAGAAAAATTACAGCTATTCCATGTCTGAGGTATTCTCGCTGTCTGAACCACTGAGAAATTCTGCTGTACATTCAGATTTGGCAACTCTGTCCATGGCAGGTTGTTGAAACTAGATGATCTTTGAGGTCCCTTCCAACCTGAGCTGTTCTACAATTCTATTATTTCTATGTTTTCTTTGTTCTTTCCTGTAAAAAGACTATAATGTGTGAACACATACTAGACCTTAAACTTGTACACAGGTCTTGGAAGAATTACTGAATAGTCTGCAACGCATGGCAAACCCCAAAACCTATTAAAACTTCATCTATACTTTCAACAAGCTTCAAGTTTGGATGATTTTCTCATTTTCTTTATAGAGGAACTCAACTGCAACAAGCTACTCTTATCCCTGAAATTTGCTGAAACTACTTGAATCCATCCCAAGTGATAGTTTGTATGCAAATAGTCAACACACTAAAAGCATTTGCAAAATACAGTCAGTGAAAAAGAAGCAGCATTTGTCTTAAGGGATTTGAGTACAACTATCACTTCAGTCATCCTCTTGAATTATTATTCTCAGCTTCAAAACAGGAAAGAATTATCTGTCTGGTCTTCTTGCTCTTCTTAGAATTAGCAGAGAGACTATAATGATAACTGTGCATGCCACAATTCTATAATATTTCTAGAACAAGAGCACATTTCAGGACTCCTTAGATTTTCATCTTTCATCTAGCAGTATTACTGCTGCAAACAGAATCCTCAGAGTCATCGAGAGAAAAATTGATGGTAATGAGGGAAATACCAAGGTTTTTTGATCTAATTCCAATTTACTAGCCATCTTTTTCCACTTAAAATATACCAGTTCTACCTGTAAGAAAAGGCAACATCTAAGTTGGACCCGCGACATCAACAAGCAATAGACATGTTGAACAGTCTGAATACAATTGTTCTTGGGGAGGGGGGGAGGGGGGATTTAGAAGTGGTGTCAGATGAGTAGAAAAACCTTCATCTAGAATTAATGCATTTTTCCTCATCTATTTTTTCCTTGAGTGCTGTCAAATGTAGAACTATCCTCCTTCAGCAAGCAATCTTACAATAAGTACTAAAAACAAGAAGTAATTTTAAAATTTTAAGTTACAGCTTTTTTTTTTTTTTTTTTAAGAAATCCTGCAGATAAACTTATGTCATTTTTTCAGTGTTTGTGTAATGGGTTACAGAAATTATTATCCTTCCAGCGTAGGAGTTGACAGATGTTAGCCAAACTGGTTTATTGTTTCGAGAGCACACCTACAAAAGCAAAACTGCTAAAAATGTGTGCAGAAATCAAAGCAAGGCACATATTATTACTGCACTAATACGTAGATAACTGATTTTCTGATGTAGTGAATGCAAAAAAATCTATGTTTATAGAAGGTAGTATTATGTCAAGTTCAAATATGTACACAGTCATCAAAAACAACAAAAACTTTCCTCTCACCTAGAAAGGGTTTCTAAATGCCAGTCTTAAAAAAATGCAAATCTTTCCTGACACTACGGATCCTAACTTAGTAACTAATTACGATAGTTATACTAATCAGAAAAATTAACTTGTTGAAAAAGGAAGTTAATAGAAACATGAACAAGAAAGAGAAAAGCTTTTGATAATGCTGTTATTTCAAGGCTTTTGACAAAAAGTATATTTGATCTTAGCAATTTTGACAATTTTGCGTTTAATGCTTTGCATAGAAAAATAGCCAAATACGTACTTCCCTTGTTACCTCTCACAATCTAAAAGGGTCTAAGCAACTTAAGATCCATAAAGTTCATAATTTAAATGCAGAAGACAGCTAAGTGCCCAAAATTATGAAGATGGCACTACAGATACGGTATCATCTTTTGCCAAGTTTTTAAAAATACTGTACTGTTTCCTTATTTTCTATTTCTACTTACTCAAAGTCTGGTCACTTTTCAGAAATACAGGTTATTTCAAGATGCTACACATTCAAGATGACAGTGAAAGTAGAAAAACACTCCCAAAACATGCAAGTAACTGTTCATGGGGTTTTAACAAATTATGACTAAGCTATTAGTCTAAAAGCCAGCAGAAGGACTAGTGCTTCGTGAAACCTGCCACAAGGAGGGAGAATAGATAAAGAAGCATTTCCCCTCCTATGAATAATATTTTAGTACATACAAGTTTTAAAAATTTGTCATCTGTCTTGCTTTAAATACATATTAGACAATATTTCGAGGACAGACAGACAGTGACTTGGTAGCGACTGTCATACTAAGATTTCCTTTTTTGTCCAAAAGACCAAAATATCCAGGGAGACAAAAACACCTACATTCCTTTCTGATGTTCCTGGAATCTAAAGTTAGATGCTCAAACTTATTTCTAGTACCATGTGACTGAGGACAGTTAGTTCTCAGAAAGTACAGCAGACAAAACGCTTTGTGAACACGTTCCTTCTGCAAGACAAAGAAACAGACATTTCTGTAGCGGCAAGAACTTCAAATACTTGGATATATTGATGCACCAATCAAGATCATTCAATTGGAATTCCTATCACATTAGCCTCAGGGATTTTTCCTTGTTTCTCTAATCATCTGTTGAAAAATGCCAACAATATTCATGAAGAGGTTTATCATTAATATAAAGGTATTGAACCACTGAGATAGTTTTCCAATACAAAGCCAATAAAGATGTAAATAAGAATGTTATACTGATAAGCAGTTATGTAAAAATGGTCATAACAGTTATAGTGCAGTGCCTATTTCTACTTTAAAATTCCATTCATTTTTGCTTTGGTCATTCTGTATCTCCAATCTAAATATCCACCTCAACTCCCCATACAGTACCTCTGCAGAACTAAATAAGACGTTTTCTCCCTGCAGTATTTTGAGGAATGAAGGAAATGAAGGAATGAGAAATAAAAACTGCATGCACATCTCCAATAGACATGCATCATGCATAGGGCAAAAGAACAACAGTAAAATGCACGAGGAGGAGATGGGAAGAAATCTGAAGTTGTACTGTACCACGCTTTATCACAGAAGTAATGGACTAACTTCTCAACTCCTTGCCAATGGCATAATGGGAAAGCAGAGACAAGAAAAAGACAAGGACAATGACGTCAGAGGACCAAGACAAAACACTGAGCAATTGCCATGACAGAACTGCAACTTTTCATCATTTAAATTGCAATTAGCACATCCCACATTTGTTTTTAATCCATCTTCCAGAAACAAAGACAGCAATAGTATTTACTACTGCAGCATGAACCATGTTTATAGCAAGACCCGCATGGAATACCTTTGCTCTTTTACCTTCAAGTCTTTTAACACATTTACCCTCTTACACTTCAAATACTCTTAAGAATATTAACTAGAGTTTGTGTATGATTATAAGCACATACATCAAAGATATCTGCATCCACCTATATATGCTAGGTACCTAACAACGAACAAAAATGTCATAAGATAAACTGCGTTACATATTTTGACCTTGTTGACTGTACCCATCTTCCTTGCAACTCACTGATGAGCCTGAAGAAAGAGACTCCAAACTACTGTGTCTTCTTTTTGGAAAAGGAGTAAGGAGTGGGGAGGAACAGAAACTCCTCCACAAATATGTATCGTTTTCTGACATCACATCTCACTGCCATTGCAGAGGATAAGCTGTCATTTCACAGACCTTCATTTGAAAATGCAGCCTTGCTGGAAGGCTACAATGAAAAGCTGTCATTTTCTACCATCAAGATTTCACACCTTAAATCTGCAGCATTTGTCAATTTTTTTTTTCCTCCTTCTTTCACTTACAATTAGCTGTATTAAACCTGTGTCCCAATATCATAAAATAGCATTTGGTAGTATGGAGTATGACATCCAACTATGACACAAACTGAATCTCTCCCCTTTTCTTCAAACCACCAGTCACCACTGTGTGAGGTAATATAATAATAACATGGCATAGCATGGATTCCTCTGCATAATCTGTATATAAACACAATTTTCTAAAAAAAGAATTGCTGAAAATAATATGGTACATCAAGGCAGGTTTTTTGTCCACGCATTCAGATCTATGGGCAACTAGAAGAAAAGTATGACCATACAAAATTAAGGTTCAATTACAAACATAACTGATTAGGTACACAAAACATTTCCACTGTAGTCCAAACATCCAACTACCGAAGGGTGTTTTCTTAAAGGATATTTCTTCATATAACTGCACACTATATGTATTTATTTGTGTTGTGAGAGATTGAAGGACAATAATACAGTCTTCCCAGGACATTTTTAATAATTTATTACTCTTAACGTGAGAGTCATAGAACTTCCAAGATAATTTTCTGAAGCAAATTTGTTCTGCTAATATCAGGACTTTGCACACCCTACCAAGAACCTAAATTGGTCAGGAAATTCTTAGATTTATCATGGAAATATATCATAAAGTTAAGTTGCATACCCTTGTTGAAAAACGAGCATGAAAAAGTAAAGCATGGACCTCGTTTACGATCAGCGTGCATACAGTTGCCTTGCTGGTGATGGATGTATATATCATCCGCTAGAATTACTTCCATTACCTCTATTTGTAATTCTTATATACAAAAGCTCTAAATACTTACCCCACAAAGTGCTTAATAAACAAATGTGGACAACTGCAGTGCTTGAGGTGAGCAACAGAACAGTTTTCATCTCTATTTCTGTACAGAAAAGTACATAGGGCTATGTGCCTAGAGACACTGGTACTATATTCTTGTATTATAACAACAGCTTACAGTTGGCTCACTGAAAATGTGTATTCTAAATGTAGTGTTTCTACAGATGCATTGCTGAAGCTCTGGGATACAAATAGAAAAGTTTTGAATGGTATTGGAGAAAGTTTGCTATGTCCTCAAATTATATCCTATTACCAACAGAAACATAAGGTAACATAATATACGAATCAAGTTCAGCACAAATGAGTTACTGGAATAATAAAACCATACAGTTTCATTCTTAAGAAGAAATCCACACACTATTGGGAAAGCGTTTATGAAATATAAAACGCTAAATTGTCTCTAAGGCTGCTGGAGCAACAAAACATTACAGAAAGTATTCTTCTTAGAAGAAGAAAACATACATCTAATTCCAAAGCATGGAAAAAAAAAGCCTCCAATGTCATGAATGGATCTTAAGGCAAGTCAGGCTGTAGGCACTCTAACCTTGTAATCAGTGCTAACAGAAGAAGCGTATACACAAAAGTATGATGATATTTGATAGTAGGGGTACATTACCTGTCCTGTACAGCAGCCATAAAATTATATTAAACAACTGTATATGACCAGTTTACAGATTTACATCCTCAATCTACAGTGTTTCTAAGTAATCTATCTATCCATCATCTACCAATAACACAGCAAGTACTTGCATCATTCACAAGTGCACATACTTTCTTAGGTTTGGGATCCTGAATCTCAGAGTGACTGAGGCTGGCAGGGCCCTCTGGGTCCATCTGGCCCAACTCTGGCTCCAGTAGGGACCCCCAGAGCAGGATGCCCAGGGCCACATCCAGGCAGCTTCTGAAGACCACCAAGGAGGAGCCTGTGCCAGTGCTCCACTACCAGTACGAGGAAGTGCTTCCTAACGTTTAGACAGAACCTCCCATGTTCTAGCGTTCTAAATTCCTATTCCTAAATTCCAATTATCTCTGGACAGAAAACACTGCCAAAACATTCCTTTGTGTTCCCATCGCCATCTCAATATTATTGCAAAAGAACTACAATATTTTTTTTTTCCTATTCTCAGTGGTGATACTCAGCTCACTGCTTTCCCCAATTCCCTCCCCTTTTGCATTCCTTACCAAAGACAGGAGACCTAAAATCTCTGTCCGAACCAAAAGAAAATCTAGTATGGAGGATGCAGAAAGATGCTAGTGATAACTCCTGTAACTATTAATTTATAGAATTTAATGCATAAGATGTATATTTAAAACATCCAACCAGCTTTAGTAATGGAAGCTCACTATGGAATCCTTGAATAAGAGGCTGCTGCAGTTGGTGGAGGAATGCAGTGGGAGCTCAGAACCACTAAGAGATTAGCAAAGATCTCTTCTTTAGTTAAGCAGTCAGTGTGAATGATGTGACACAGAGGCACATATCTGGCAGCTCAGAGAGCACTGCCCATTCTGGCTCTATGATTGGGAAGTTCCAGAACTGTGGTATTTATATGTTCCTCAGATCTAAGACCAATCTTTTCAGACTCCAATTCCCTGCTGATTGATAGGCTGTAAACCAGCCATGCTGTGGTACTGTTGCCCTCTAGCCAGAAACAGAACACGTGATGATCAGCTTTGGGAGTTCTACATTCATTACATTTACACACAGGCAAACACACAAACAAAGCATACCCTTCTACTGCAAAGAGAAAAGCCTATGGAACAGAGAGTGCATTCCTGGTGAGTTGATTAAATGAATATTGTCACAGAAACGTCAAGAGAGTATTTGAAATACAATTTGAGATGTCTTACAAGATTTTCTTCTCTTGTAGTTGAAATAATTGTCAGGATTATTTCAATCTGAAGTAAATGTAAGCTTAGTTTTCCAAGGTGCAGCTTACTCTTCAGATCTCCACCAGCCCTGGAAATCTTACTCTTTCCATAATTATACTGCATTTCCTGTCCAAATACACTCTTGGACATTGCTAAGCAAACACTGTAATTTTCAAATTACAGTAAATTAAAAAAATATAACTTTGCTTTATTAACTAGTTATATTTCTTTGAACAATTATGTTTATAATGCAATCCAAAGCACAAAATAAGACTTACCATTTCTCTACATCTATGTAAGTACACATTTTTAAAATCAGCAATTGTCTTTGTTTTGCAGATCCAAGCCAAGAGAACAAAAGCGTCTTATATCAGCCCATATTTTAGCTATCACAAAAGCAACGTTAGCAAGTCATGCCAGTCTTGCAACAGCCACTTCAATGTATTAGAAGTATTTTTACAACAAACACCAGGAGAAAAAAAAATACTAGTTTCAGGAAAGCCATTCTGAAAAGTTAAGAAAAATTCTAGTGAGAGGCAATGACAACTACATTGTCATCAATATCTTTTTATGTACATCCACAGCATATTCATGAAAATACATCCACATATGCAAACATGCAGACTTATGAGCAAACAGAACAAATGCAAATGGGATATTATATTACAGGCATGAAAAACAAAGGGAAAATGCAGCAAGCAAGATTTATGTTAAGATGAGACTGGAAAACAAGGGACTACTCCGGTTTGCCTGAAGATCTGCTGAAGTGGATCAGCATTCAGTAACCGTTACAAAGCTCTAAGTTGTAGCTGCTTATACGCTGGCTGAAGGAAGCATTTTGGTTAGCCACAGACTGTTGTGTATGCCTGTAAATCTGCCTGAGAAAGGAGGATACTACAAGATGAACAGTGCGTGCAAAGGAAAGCTTCTACTGGAACACGGTGAGGGAGATGAGTGAGAAGTACAGACTCACTCTGTCTGCGGTGCGGTGGAACAGTCCGAGGGATGCCCTGGAATGAGCCCTGCCAGGGAGAGAAGGAGGGAGCAGAATACCCACCCTGTGCAGAAAGAGAGAGGGGGAGAAGTATAATAAAAAAGAGAACAGGGAAAAACAAGACACCAAAAAGCCACACCATTCTTTTCCGTTTTCCCCCAGAAAGGCATCAATATATTTACGAGTTTTTCTACTTCGTTGAGGTAAATGTGAGATTCTACTGAAGTCCACAGGAATTGATGGCATTGTGATGCCCTAACCTAGCCAGAAATCTTATAATACACCTCCGTTTTTATTCCATATATATGCACACAATTCTGCTAAAGTTGTTTTTCTTTTTTCCCCAGAGAGAAATATAGTAGCTGAACTTTTCATGTTAAAACTGCATGCTAAGATTTTTATTTTTATAAGTTTCAAAATGTTTTTTAAATGCCTTATGAATTAGTACATTGGTTAACAATACCTATCCACGGGAAAACCAAACAGTTTTAGTTCACAATAAAAAGACTTTCTCAGAAAAAAAATCCTAGTAAATCTCAGTGCTTTTGAGTCTTCTTTGCCCATGTTTTGATAGTGTTACTGATTGTGAAAGAGGAGACGTGACACTGACCTGCTTGCCTTGCACTTTGCTTTAGGAGCTTGAGCCTCCTACTACAGGATCAGAGAATTGTGACCGGGTATGTTGATTACTTGCAAAGTTTGCCTGTCAGATGTTTCAGATCATCACAGAAGTGACAGGAGGGAAAGTAACTTTACGTATATCTTTTTCTCTCTATCAACGCCTTTAAAAGAAGCCTACCCAAGTTGGAACTGCCCCCTCAAATCAGATACTCTTGATATTCCATTTCAGCAAGTCAGCTTTAAGTCTCTACAACCCTTCCACTGCTTACCAGTGGAAAATCTGTTTCCAAGGGATATGGAATACTGCTTCTAAGAATAAGGCCTTTCATTGCTTCCAGCTACCAGTAACCAGCAGATAGCAACAGCAACCATTTGTGGCTATTTCTTCAGATAGCAGGAATTTCATATCTAAACAGACATCTCTATCAAAAGCACCCAGGAACATGGTTTGCCTCTCCCCTCTAGTTTCTCTGCTGGCATATCTGTTGCACATCACACTGTTATGGTTGAACAAATAAAGTAGTATTTTATTTCCACAAGTTTTTTCAAAGTTTATTAAAGTACTACATGATTTCTACACAGAAATAGTCTACTTTTTTTTTTTCCCCCTAGTGTAAGTTTTAACATTTCCCTGACCTACCACTTTTCTACATCTAATTAGATTTTATACATCGTTATTCCAGGTTTCATTACTGCTAAGATGTAACTTAACATGTCCATCCAAATCAAGTCATAGAATTTGTTCGGTACAATGCTCTTTAACTAGAACAGAAAACAAAAAAAGTTGAGAAGAATTCTTTATTCTTCTTCAGAAGCGGAGATAAAACAATTACTTGAAAGAAATCACTAGGAAAAAGTTCACTGTTATTTGATTATCTCTAGATAGAGATACTGATTACTTAACATGTTTTCACAGTCTGCTGTCAGTAGCCACTAGTGTTCACACAATTTTAGACTGCCACATGAAAGAACGTTACTATTTTCAGTCTAGCAGTATGACAAAACAATATAATATGTTGCATCAATTGAGACTAGTATTAAAAAACAAATATTCCTAGGAACAAGACCAATCAACCCCTGACCGATGAGACATTAACAAAAGCTTTGGATTTCCACTGCACTGTACAAAAGAACAGTACATTTTTCAGGCTATCTGCATAAAGTTTGCTCACATTTCATCCTAAATTATGTCAGGATGCACGAACAATAGAAAATGACTTCCGTTCTCTAAATATAGTCCAGGCTCCAGACAGTAAAAAGGCCAGATTCACCAGGCACAGGTCTCATTTTGTAGAGAACTATTCAGCTTGGCAAAATGGTTTGGGTTTTTTTTGTGCTTCTTTTTTTCCTCCCCGGACTTGTTTGATATTTTAATGCATTAAATTAAGAAGAGTGGTTAAAGTTTTATACCCTCTTCCTTCTAAATGAGAGATTAAGTACAAGCCAGATGAGCTACTTAATACCTATAATATTACTGTAAAAGCAAAGAAATATTTAGATGTCTTGATACACTCCAGTACCTTTTAGGTATCCACACTAGCACTTCAAGGAACAGCCCTAAATACAGTCTGCTCCGTAATTCTTCATGATATTTAATCGTTATTTGTTGACTGAAGAAGTAAATAGAGAAAGGGCAAGTAACTTGTTCCCGTGTCTTGCCTGCTAGACTGAATTGCTCTCTAGGCAAGGCTCAGTTCCCCTCTCAGAATTGCCAAGGAACATTTTATAAGTTGAGAAGGAGAACTAGTTATTCCTCTGGCAGCAGACTTCAAAGTTTACATTGCTCCATATGGACAAGTCTCAAATGAAAGCCAAATTTCTCCTTTATAAAAATCAAAAGCATTGCTTAACTGTACCTCAAAAAAGTAATTAAAAATCAACATCAATGGAATCAAGTAAGGAACCAGAAATACAGTGCTAGAGATTCATTAGTGTCTGTATTATAACTTACGTTGGTTTTACAAGTTATAAATATTATATTGATCCTCTACATAAATCACATTAAGACATAGTTATCTGACAATAAGTCTGACTTATGAAAAGATGGATTTTCTTTTAATAGCATACAAAACTCCAGCAAATAAATTTATAAAGCTTTTTCTTTAAAAAGCCTCAGACCCACCTCCCTCTATTAGCCAAATATACGCTCGGATGTCCAAGGAAAAAAAGCATACTCACACTAAATAAACATATCTCCTCAGATTATGGCACATACTTAAAGTACACAGAAAACTGCAGTTTCCTAATAAGTGCAGGGAAGATAGCTTGATTACCAGAAAGTCTCTAAAACGCATAAGGAAGCTATAGTAGAACTAAAAGATGAGAACAGTACTTACCCTAGTTTTTATTAAAAAATAAATTTAAAAATATTTGGATTCTTCAAGGTTCTGCAGCTGTGATACAAGTCTTTCCACTTGCACTTTAATGCTAGACAGCAGCCTCAAGAGATCCTCCCCTCTCAGCTATTATGTGCATTGAGGCACTCAACTTTAATCCCATTCCTCTCATTTCACAGATATTGAAACAGGGAAACAGCAAAAGCATCTCAAAAGAAAAGTGATTTAGAATTTTAACTATCCAGCAAAACAGGAAACTCCAGAAAAGAGTGAAAATATGACCTACTCAAAACAGAACAAGATGAACATTTTCCATAGATCCTGACAGATTGTACAATTGTTGCTAAAAGCCTTGCAAAGTTTTAACCCAAACTGCACTGGAAAACCTGTTTTTTGTTGCTGCTGTTCTTAATTTTTAAGAAAAAATAAGAAAAAATAACCTAAAAAATACAAAAAGATTACTGCCAGACTTTTCCAGTGCTCTGACTTCAACCTTGGTATAACCCATCACATGAATAAAAAGAAATGCGGGACAACTGAGGAATCATGCCTAGGCAGCACAGATTCATGAAGAGCAGGTCCTGCTTGACCAATCTCATCTCCTTTAACCGGGTGGCCCGCATGGTGGATGAGGGAAACACTACTGATATTGCCTATCTAGACTTCAGCAAAGCCTTTGACTGACTCCCACAGTATTCTCCTGGGGAAGCTGGCAGCCCGTGGCTTGGACAGGTACGCTCTTTGCGTAAGGAGCTGGCTGGAGGGCCGGGCCCAGAGAGTGGTGGTGAATGGAGTTAAATCCAGCTGGTGACCAACCACGAGTGGTGTTCCCCAGGGGTCTGTGCTGGGGCCTGTCCTCTTCAATACCTTTATTGATGACCTGGATGAGGGCATTGAGAGCACCCTCAGTAAGACTGCAAATGACACCAAGCTGGCAGGAAGTGTCGATCTGCCTGGGGGTAGGAAGGCCCTACAGAGGGATCTGTATAGGCTGGATTGATGGGCAGAGGCCACCTGTATGACCTTAAACAGGACCAAGTGCCACATCCTGCACTTTGCTCACAACAACCTCATGCACTGCTACCACGCCTGGGGCAGAGGGGCTGGCAAGTTGCACAGAGGACAATGATCTGGGGGTGTTATGTGGCAGCCAACTGAACATGAGCCAGCAGTGTGCCCAGGTGACCAAGAAGGCTGATGGCATCCTAGCTTGTATCAGAAAAAGCGAAGCCATCAGGAGCAGGGAAGTGACTGTCCTACTATACTCTGCTCTAATGAGGCCACACCTCGAGTACCATCCTTAGTTTTGGGCCACTCACTCCTAAAAAGACACTGAGGCCCTGGAGCAGGTCCAGAGAAGGATCTGGAGCACAAGTCTTATGAGGAGCGGCTGAGGAAACTGGGGTTGTTTTAGTTTGGAGAAAAGGAGGCTCAGGGGAGACCTTGTTCTCTACAACTACAAAAGAGGCTCAGCCTCCCTTTCCAGGTAACTAACAATGGATGAGAGGTAATGGCCTTAAGTTGCACCAGGAGGAGGTTCAAATTGGAAATAAAATTTTAATTAAGAAAATTTTATTCTCAGAAAAAATGGTGATGCATTGGCACAGGCTGCCCAGGGAGGTTTCCAAGAAAAGGGTAGATATGGCACTAAGGGACATGGTTAGTGGGCATGGTGGGATGGGTTAATGGTTGACTAGATGATCTTAATGGCCTTTTCCAACCTTCATGATTCTATGACATGCTTCTGCCAGAGCAGGACAAGAGAAATATTTCTAAGCTACTGCTGTATAGTAGTCTTAGACCATCAGCCAAATATTGCAGCTCTTTTTCCAAGGATATACCAACATTCAAAACTACTACTACTAGGAAAAGTCTTTCCTGCTGCAGAAAAAAAATGCAGGAAAGGTCCATGTCCAGAGCTTTTGAGCACTACTATGAAGATGATCTTTACTGTCTCAGCTAGCATTAGCAGCTGTCCCACATAAACTTAAGAGATCACATGGTAAAGAAATCTATGACATATTTCAAGCATCAATGCAAACCAAATGTTTTTGCATCAGTTTCCCTTTGCTAGCCTAGCAGCAGAAAGATATAGATGAGTAACTCTGGCATGCAATGGTAATTTTGGAAGTATAAGGTAAATTCTATGTGGTAGTTTTCTACTGAACAAACAAAAATCATCCACAAAAGCATTAAAGGCTCACTTTTTGGCACGTGCCTGCCTGTTACACAATGTAACAGTGTTGCTGTAACAAAGCAAGAAGCAGATGTCCAACACAATTACCTAGCCCAGCTATGGTCTGTGCTACCAAAAAAGAGAACGTATTAGTAATCGGTATATTACGAGGGCTGCAGTGAAAGTAATGCCTCCTATTTTGTTATGGTGGCCCATGATGTCAGAGGCAGATATTGGTGGTATGGCAGCAGAGGTTGAACCTTCCCGACAATATTCTGTTACATGTTGTTGCCATGCCACAGATGGCAGCAGAGGGGCAGTCTGACAGAGCGGTGTCAGACATGGAAGTGCGAATGAAGCAAAGGTATGGAACTCAGTTCCTCCACGTGGAATAAATGGCATACATTCACTGATGGAGACCAAACAGTGGATATGAGCGCAGTGAGGTGGAAGGTGGTATGTTTCAGCAGGAACAGGAAGAACAGCATGTGCAAGTTTGTCAGGACCTACTGAACAAATATGAGGCTAAAGATGACAGTTTCCTGGATCGCACCATTACCGGTGACAAGATGTGCTGTCACCATTACAAACTGGAGTCAGAACAGCAGCTCATGAAGTGACGACATGTGAATTCCCCATCACAGAAAAGGTTCAAGGCACAGCACCTCAACAGGTAAAGCGATGTGCACAATATTTTTAGATTGGAAAGGCGTGATTCTTTTGGATTTCCTGGAACTCAGACAAACCATCAATTCTGACTACTACATTGTAACAATAAGCTGAATGCCCAATCTTCCAGAGTTAGGCCAGAGAAGGTGGCAACCTTTCTCTTGCAACATGACAGCATCAGGTCCCATACCAGCTTGAAGACCGTGGAGCACACTGCCATTCTTGGCTAGGCTATCCTACCACATCCACCATATAGTCCAGATTTGGTGCCTCCTGACTTCCATCTGGTCAGGCCAATGAAAGATGGACTGCACAGGCAACATTCTCTTAGCAACAATGCTGTCACAGTAGCTGTGAAACAATGGATCACTTCTGCTGGTGCAGATTTTTATGAGCGTGGCATGCAGGCTCTCATTTATTGATGGCAAAAAAAGTATAGCTACTGGCAGTGACTATGTTGAAAAAAGATGCTTTGTAGCCGAGAATTTGCTCTATCAAAAGGTGTTGTTGTGCTCTTTGTAGCTGTTGTAGTTTCCATGAAAATAAATAGGAAGCATTACTTTCAGAACAACCTTTGCATAACAGATGAGCAAGTGAACAATAGAGAAGTGCTGGACAATGACAGAAACCTATGCTAAATGTGAAGATAAACACAGTGACTAGGCTTCAGCACCTGGAGGTTAGAATTAATAGTTGCAGAGTCAAACCATACAAAAAACTAAGGCTAAGGTGGAAGATGACACTCAAAGACAACAATAGAAAGCAGAGACAGCCAAATTATTATTAAGGTTCACCAAAATAATGGGAAAGTCTATGGAAAAATAAGGTGTAACAATACACTAAAGGAAGGCAAAGTGCAGACTAAGATGTAGCAAAGAACAAGAATACATCTGCTCCCATACACACTGCTGTTTTAAAAGAGACATGAATGAACATACATAAAACTTTAAGAAACAAAACTTGATCTTATCATTACTTACTTCTCTGAGACAAAGGAATAAACCAGCTCTTACTGTACACTATTTACTGTTCCAGGGCATGAGAGAATATTCAAACTAAGAAGAAATCCATTATGCTAAGGAATTGGATCTCGGGGGCAAGAATCCTTTACAGGCATCTTCATCTAAATTCAAGGTTTTATCATTAATTTGCTCATATTTTACTTTTCAGCATCTGCAAACAACCTTTCCAGTCCAAGAAGCCAAATAATTTGTCAATATAAACTAAAGACTTGACATGTCAACTCAATTTTGAAAAAGTATTTAGTATTACTGAAACAGTGCTGCAAACCCTGAGAGACAGTTGTGGCAACAGATGCTCACATTGTAAGCTTTCTCCATCAACATTAAATCCTTCAAGTAATTTTATATTTTATTTTATATGTTCTTCAAGGCTTTAATTACTTCTATTTTTCATCACAGCTAAACAGTAGGCATATATTGACTGGAAGTGAGTTAATTAAAAGAGATCTATATGAAGCCCTTCCAGAAATGTCATTATCTAGCCCTGTCAGTCAATAATTGCACAAGACTCTACTCTTGAGGATGGCTAACCAAAACGAATAGTTCCCCCTAAGTTATCATCGACTATACAGACAATAAAACTACAGAATGTTGTTTTGAGCAGGACACTACATGCAAAATTCTATGTAACAGAGAGTGGCTGGGCAACACATAGCTAGCTATCAAATCTTAATATGCTTAGCTTTCAAAATGAGTTTGAAGAATGAACCTAAATTTACGTAGCTTACATTTATGTACATGTTTATCTTTAAATCGGTAAAAATAACCTAAAGCTACTTTCAAAAAACTGTGGTCACAGATAAATTTATTACTACAGCAGGATGGGCCATTTTCTAGAAACGTATCTAGTACTAGAAAAAGAAACAAATCAATAAGAAGATTTCTTAAAGAATACAATTAATGATACTTACAAGTCTATTTATTAGGAAAATCATGCTAGCAAGATTATCAGCTATACTAAACAAAGACTAAAATCGCAATGAATTACTGTAATACATACAGTTCTTAAATTCCTGAGATCTTTTAATAGCTGATTTCCACTCTCACTATTCCCTAGTTCATTCTAGTGTCCATTCTTTATGAAACACTACATTAACTAAGTACATATCTGGAAGTACTTTCTGAAACAGCAAATTACTGTAGGTACAGGGACTTACGCTCCATGAATTAACTTACAGTATCAGTTCTGCTAGAATTTGTAAAGTGTTACATATTTGTAATAAAGTTATGCCAACCTAACCAAAGTAACTTTTAATATTCGACATCATTTAAAGTAACTGGCAGGTCAGGGCTAAGAAAGAAACAAAATAGTTGGATATTCATCAACTTTGCTAATTATCAACATGCTTAAAGATTCAAAAAGCTTACATGCCTCAAAGGAGCTCTACATCTATTGCAAAAATTTCAATTATAATTTCATTTTTAAAACTGTAGCCTATACAAAACCTTCATAGTTTCCATAAACATTAAGTACATTTGTGATATAAATCATGTTTAGATGCAATGAACCTGATTTTTCCCAGCCTGCACCGTCAGTTCAAGGCCATTATTTTAAATGGAACAGGAATGTTAAAGAAGCAAAAAAAAAAAGACTTTTTTTTCCTAGAGATAATACATTTTTGCCACCTGTTTCCTGCTATTTGCTTTTACTGTATTTGTCCCTCAAGAAAATGCAGTCTTTTGTTTCTTCTTTCTACTGCAAGTGACACTTTGTCACTGAATTCAAGGTCAACAATGACTTCATACCAAGACTTTCTACACTTATACTGTATATTTAGCCAAAAGAAGATAAAGAAAACATTGTGCCCCAAACTTTTGAGCCATGATTTACAAGTAACAGCTCCTGAAAAGAAGATTGCTTTGCATAAGTGTGCGTATATACATATACACACACCCAACCATGAGCATAGCTTGGACTATGTTGTTTGTTGTTTCTTTTTTTAATTTATAAATATATTCTCCCTTAACCTGACTTAATTTCCATATGGCATTGAAGTGTCTTTCTGAACAGAAGTACTGAACTTTGAAGAAAACACATACTTCATTCTGACCAAAGAGATAATAAGGCCAAATGAATGCTTTTAGCTGAAATACTAACTTGCCTCTTCCATCCTCCATCTCCTGATATCTTTGTTTCAAGAATTAATACTACAGACTGCTCAAACTAAAGCTTCTGCAGCTACCAACTAACTTTTTATAGTTGATAATCTGTTTCTGAATTTATACAGAGAAAGAAATAGGAAAAAAAGACCAAGGAAACAACAACAGTCTCTAACTTGGCAATAGTATCAGTACAGAAAAACATCACATGCATGTCACATATATGAAAGTAAATCCTAGGGAAAAAAGAACGTAAGAGCTCAAAAGCTCCAAAGGTATAGGAGAACAGAAATGAATGGGATAAACAAAGACATTACATGTGCTTTGTGGAAAAACAAAGGTGTCACAGCAAAAAAAAAAAAAAAAAAGAAGAGCCACTTAAGGTTATGTTCTCTTTACTTCGGGTTCTAATCACACAACAGGAGGTTGGAACACATGGTCTCAATGGAAAAAAAGGATTCACTCGGAAGTAGTGAGCACACCATACGGTGGCGTTTCTATCCTAGTACTAGAGATTTAAAAGAATAGTTTTAGAGGAGTGGTATGGTTGATTCATCTTTACTACAGTTTGACAGCAAATAACTTGGGGCAGGGTAAAACAAAACTAAAGAGTCTAACCCATTTTCAGTCTTCTAAAGACAATTTTCAGGATTCTCTAGCTACAGCAGTACCTGAAAGATTATAATCTGAAGACTACTTGCTGCTGATTGATAAAAGCCTTGTTCATCATTCAAAAACATTTCCATATTATTACACAACAACAGAAGTGTTGTCTCCCCCGCCCCCCCCCTCCCCCCGACTACCACTCCATCTTAAGTATTCTCTTACAGTTCTATTAAGAATGCAATAATTTTGTACATGGGAGCAAAAATGATCCGTGCAACAACATATGGGAATTAAAATGTCCTCTGTCAAACTGACATTCACCCAATATTTTTTTTTTAATTCAACCATTTCTACAAACAAATGACTGAAGAAATAAAATAACTTTTGTTATTTAAATTTAGGGACTTAAGGTTAAGAATATGCTGTTACTCTTCCTCAGATGTGCACACAGGTACAGTTAAACTTCAAAAAGAAAAAAAGATATGAATAACCAACTTCAAAAACAAGATAAGAAAATGTCGATGTATTGTTAGATATACAGCTTGGGTTGACAATGACATCAATGTTCAAAAGATGATTCAGTAGAGAATTCAGAATTACATATATTAAAATAAATGTTTGTTATAATTTTTAAAATATGATTAGGTCTGCAAGAGGATGTTTAAGCTAGGCACAGCAATAAGGACATATGAACAAAACACTAATAAATAGCATACATAATCTCTTAAGTACGACAAACTTGTGCATGTGCACCAATCATAAAACTGAGGAATGAAACTCAAAAAAGTCATGACAAGTTTTACTCACAGAACTCCTCCTCCAGGAAGTTTGTGTAAATTTATCAGCATACGTGCACTTTGCCACTGTAGGTTTTTGGCTGTCTTTCTGGCAGTTACACCTACTGGCCTTAAACACCACCCAAGAAACAGAATGGAGAATTAATTAGTTATTTTCTAATTAAGATTGTTGAAAGGCACCATTCAGGCCCAGCACCTAATGCCTTCTGGCATTACTTGGTTACCGTGTTTATTATGCAACGATAGAACGAAGTACTAGTCCCTGTGTTAATTTGTTCATCTAACAATTAACTCCTCTGGAATACTTGTTTTTCAAGGAGAAATAAATATAATATAAATATAAATATTCATATAAATGAATAGAAATAAATATAATATAAATATAAGTAATATTTATTTTCAAGGGGAGTACTTGAAAAGTTTGTCAAATATATACATATGCACCTAAAAGTACAGTAACTGCAAATATCTGCAATTAATCAAGAAGATGAATGGCTAGTTAACAGTGCATTCAAAGTCTTTACTCACTATATGCAAAAAGATGAAACTGAAACAACATTGTAGAGGTTTCTACTATTTGACAAGGGAAGGTATGTGAGGACTATTATGAAACTTGTTATAAAATAAAAAAATTCATATCCCATGTCAGACTTGGACATGCTAGGGTGTGAATCCATTTCACCACCAATAACTGAAAAGGTATGTGAAGGTATGTAAAAGCAATTGTAAGTACACTGTATCATTTGCCATGGAAAATGCATGGATTGCACAGGAAATTGCAGGAAAAAAGTTATTCCCACAGAAGTTCACGCACCATGTTCTTAGAAAGGCCTACCTACATTTAAATGGCATTATATCCTCCCTCCCTCCATGCTACTCTTCTGTGTTTTTGATTGAGACTAGAACAAGACAATCAGTTTGAAGTGAATTTAAAAAGCAATTTATCTTAAGTTACTTGAGGAAATGGCTTGAAAACATGTGACAACTTTGCAGTGAGCTAGTCTGTCAGAAGCAAATGCAGAAATACACAGGATAAAATCCAAAGCTAGCTTAGAACAAGAGTAAGAAGCGAATAAGCATATAATACTTTTTCTTGGGGATGGGTGTTCATCTGAATCTGATTTGTAAATGTCCCCTGGTTTCAGAGCCATAGCTTTTATTTATTTGCTCAATATTAAAAAATACAAATCATGACTGGCCTCCTGAATGAAAGATCCCCCCAAGAAGAGTTAAAATTAGAAGTCTATCCCTTTTAAAGCCTTCACGAGAAATACCTATTAGGTTTGCACTCTTCAGTGCTTGCTTGGAATTTTATTAAGCATTTAACATTATACTTACAAGTTGATGCTCTAATTGGTTGATTGTTTCATCCTTTTTCTTCAGTTCATCTTTAAGCTGCCTGATCTCGTTCAGTAAATCTTCCGTCTACAACAGAACATTGGGCAATATGAGTTTTTCCCCTAAGGGCCACACAATCTAAATCAACAGCTCTATAGGATATACTACATCAGAGGTTCACGGAGCCCTAGCAGTAATAGGGCTCCGTGAATAGTAATCTTTCTTTGCCTTATTTGCATGGTGAGATGTGATAACGAGAACACCTTATGAACAATGAATTTTATTTATTTATTTATTTTTAAAGAGACTTCAAGAGTTTAGTTAACCCACTAAATCTACAGGCTGCGTAAGTAAATCAGCTGCAGTTTTGATGTAGATTCATCTGTTGTACAAGAAGCTAGAGAAAAAACCCTAACCATCAAATACTATCTCTAGCTGTATTTGCAGTAGTAGTATTAGACCATCTAAGGAACCAGGAAGATAAGCCAAGAGAAAATCTAAGTACTTAAATAATTATAGTATTATTACACTTCAGAGGAAACATTGTCTTTTTGAACTTTAACAGTTAACAAACAGAGAGAAAAATCTTTAAGATGTTACTCTACAGCTGGTAATGCCCAGGACTGCTACTAATATAAAAAAGCAAAGTTATTTTAACTACTTAACTGTAGTGCGACTAGTAAGCATTTCAGAAGGTTATGTTCTATTTGAAGAAAACTGGCATGATCTATACATATACATACACATTTGCTAGGTTTAAATAGATACAAGGAGCACTACTTCATAAGACAAATACAAACAAGTTTGCATCCCTTACTCTGACAAGTAAATCAGTGTCATTTACCTTAAAATAAGTTGATTCAGGTTCTTGCGGTTCTGGACTTGATGGAATCGAGAGTGAGATGTCCTGGAGCGACACATCCTCATCGTTCTAACAGAGAACAACAACAAATGATCAAATTATTTGCTTAAACAACCCCCTTTCAAACACCCTTTCAAAGATATAGATACACTGCCTTTCTGAAGAGCCTGTTACAGCACCTGAACTCCCTCCCTACGAATTCTGTTTTTCTTTCTCTGATATAAAAGCCTGCCTTGCAGCAGTACACGTATGCTGTCCAAATAAGAGCCCCGAACAGCCTCTCCTCACAAAGTAGATGCAGCTATGTCAAAACATATTGATTTTGTGCAAAAATTGGCCATTGTTTAAATGTTTTACTTCAGGATGGAATAGCGATACTATGCCAGTTTAAAAGCTTCATTTCCTTTAGCATCCATTCAAAGATGTCTGAATAACACCAAAATATACAGCCAAAATACTTCAGCTAAATGTTCTTCATTAAAAAAGTAACATTTACTACTGAGCAGGCAAACAAAATTATTTCACGCTCATAAGAACTAAATATGAATTATAAAAACTAGAACTATGAAAAAGCACTCTTTCCTCTTCTAATTCTGAAACTAATCACAGTAAGGAGAAGCGGGAAAACCAGCAATGATGTTAATGGATAATTTTACTTTGCTATATCGTGAAGCACTTAGACTAAGAGCGCATTCACAGAAAAGATAAGACACACAGATAATCGTGTCTCAAAACCTGTCTGAAACCACAGCAAGTCTGAGCCAGCAAGTCCACCCTCAAAGATCACCGGAATAAAACTGCAGCTCAAATACTGAAGATTAACTGCGGGGAAAAATGATAGTCCTATTTATGCCTTTCATGGATGTAAAGTGTATTTTTGCCTTTATGCCATAAGAAGTTCCTTATGAATTTTTAAATAAGCATTACAGAGATTGTCCAGATGCAAAAAGCAAAACATTTCAGCTTGTAACTTTTAACTGTTCAATTTTTACTCTTTCCTAATAGTGCTGATTATGTGCAGCTGGAGTATGCAAAACCATCACCAGAGCTAAAGACAAAAAATACTAGGAATCGAGACAGTTCCAAATTGTTTTTGCCATACTAAAGACAGTTACATTTAAATTTCCACCATTATTTATATGTAAATTTATCATACATATATATACACACACACACGCACATGCATGTATTTAATCAAAAAGCTTCCTTGGCCTTTTTTTGGTTTGAAAAGACTACTCAGCTCTTTTGTTGAGGCCTTGACTCCTTACCATGGCATATATTTCAGCTGTCCAGCACACAATTTAATTCAATCCACAAGCAGCTGTGTGCCCCTGGGCAGATCGCCAGCAGGTGACAGGCTGATGAAGCAGCAATTTGCAATATATAGCTCTATAGCACTTTGAAATTTTTTGAATTATTTTCCACAGTATTATCTTAAAGAACCTTACTTAATTCCAAACTTCCCTAAAACGCTAAAGTAAGGGAGCAACAATAAAAAACATTGGTTAAATTTGTTAACTTTAAATAACTAATTAAACTACAATGCACAGAAGAAAAGATATAGCAGTATCAGAGTTGTAACTGTGAAGGATTAATTATGGGGAGGGAAAAATACAAAGCAAAATAAATGTACAAAGTAGTCTGCATAGAATTTAAATTTGTAGAATACCAATACAATGCACAAAAACAGAGAAATCAAATGTTCTGCAGCAGCAGATTATGACTCTAATGCATAGGGTCATAATGCAAGGAAAATAAATCACAAATTTTCTGGCAATTCAAGTACTTATACGCTACACTGTACCTGATACTCACCAGCAAAGCAAGAGCCAAGCCCATTTGCACCAATTCCCTTACCTCTGTTTTAATCATTTTATTACATACAGTAATCTCAGTGCAACTGAGAAAAAACACATAGCTAACACTATCATTGGGTACCCCACTGTGAACATACGAACAGACTAACCTACGCAGCTTTTCCTGTTTTGCTTTTCTTTCTTAATTGTATTGCAAAAACAAGATAGGAGAAAGAAAATAGTACGAATAAGAAGGCTATCCATGTATCATGAAAAAAGATACGAATTAGAACAAAGACAGAATTTGCAAAACAATGCAACTTGTTACAAGCACATTATTTCTGGTCGCCCTAGAAATCATGCACTAAGACATCAACTTTAGGAAACATGGAGTGAACATATCATTTCAAACCCCAGGTAAAGTTATGATAAACTTAAAAACCTTACCACACTGCAGTTACCTATAAAAACTTCCAAGCTCATTTCAACCCAACTTACGTTTTTGTTTGATTTTGTGTTGCTTTTTGTTTTGTTTGTGTTTGGCTTTTTTTTTTTTTTTACAATAGTAGAATACATAATTCATAGTACCATGAATTTGCGTTGAGAACAGCTGAACTAATCTAATTTGTGCCAAATATAGACGATGGTTGCAAAAATAGCAACAAGATAGTTTATTAAGCATATCAAAATCAAATGCTTACCAAGCACACTGAAAAATAAGCTACGGCAGAAAACAAGCAAGAATAAAACATTTTAATTTCCTTAGCAGAAGACTGCTTTTGTGAAACAGCAGTATTAGAGAGAAAAGAAATAGTAATGTTTGTAACTATTTCCCAAATTTAAGACTGCAAAACCAATTAAAAAAATCAAATAATATATTCTAACTTTCTTGTTACAGTTATATTTAAACATTACTTTCAGTGCAGGCAAAGAGATTAATGCTGTAGATGCTGACATGTCCCTGCTGACAGGCAGGGACAGCCTTTAGAAGAGACTCATTTTTGTAACCTGAAATTCATATCTATATATTTGTAAGCAACATTTAATCATGTTGGCTCTCAAATAGCAATCAAGCAGTAATGCAATGACAGACCACACCTTTTTCTTGAAATCAATCAGGAATCTATTTGAATCTACAGCGATTTTCAGTTCAATCACATTTACTGGAAATTTTTTACTCCGTTTCAGCCAACAGCATGCACTGCAGCATGTGCCCAGTTTTGGGTAGTCCCTGCATAACAAACTGGGGGGAATCACAAGCTTCGAGATGTGCGGTTTATGGAGTTAAAGCAAGCCTGAAGCTGGAAACTTAAAAAATACAATAACATGATTTAGGAAATCATCTTGTACTTATTAATAACTACTTAAAGAAACAGGTTGAGGTAGCAGGAAAAAACGTCCACACACAAATTCCCTTAAAACATTGAGTATCCAAAACGGAGTTGGTTCTGAAAAAAAATTAAATTTTTTGAAAACAAATGTCAACAGATATTACAGCATTTGTACATCATCTGTAACAACGTTTTAGTATTTCTCTGCACTATCTTACTTGTAGGTTTATTTTTAGCTAAATGTACGTGCAAGATCATGTGTAGAACTCCTAGAAAAACAGAAGAGAGAAAGGTATTCTTTCAGAAGACAACTCCTATATTGCCTCACAGAAAAACGAGCTTAAAGCTTGAAGGTCATAGTTGCTTTCATTACAACGACATATTCTAGGTTCTTCTATTAAGAAATAAACCCTATTTATTAGACGCAAATTAATTTTCAGCAATTACCTTGTGGCTTCTTACAACGTAAGCTGTGTTTGTAACCTGCAGGATTTTAAAAGAATATACTGCCACTTATGTAATTCCATGTTGAGAATTTTTTGAGTGTTGCAACACCTACAGCTCATAAGGAAGCTGAAAAACAATGAACAAAGTTTTTAAGGCTTCATCGAGGCCTAGCCTTTGATTCTCAAAAACATCACAGAAAATTCCAAGTTTTCTGCACTACAAAATGATGATGTGAGTAGCTTCATTCCATTTCAGCATTTTTGTAAATAAGCAAACAGAACTGTGTTCATCAAGTAGAGGGTGCTACTCGCCTGCTTACCACTTGACATCTTACTGTGCATTTGACTTCAGTTTCACTGAAATATTACCATGAACGCCATAGTTTCAGTTGTCCATCACCGAACATTGTTATAACAATGTCCCAAAAGCTAGTAACCAACAGTTTAAAGCTAAGATATGCCATGTGTATTCACTGTGTTGCCTATTTCTTTAGCTCTCCTTGTTTCTAAGAGTTTTAATAAAAATAAGGACTAAAGAACAAAAACAAACGAAATCTACCTGACCAAACAAACCTCCATAGCACTATGCTTCTCCTTTCTCCTAAACACATTCCTACCGCACAAATCATCAGTAGCCTGAATCCTTATTTCAAATTCCACAAATTACCACCAGTTATTTAAAAAAGTGGGTCAGTGAGAAAGGTAGCATTTAGCTGAGATAGCACACAGGAACAGCAAACTGGCTGGTTGTATACAGATCCACCTGCCATCTCTCCTTTCTGGTACCACACCTGCACGGACCTGTACTAAGCAGCATTTTGCCCACAGAGAGACAATTCCATGCATGCAGGAGATGGTGGCAGGCACATCCACAACTAGAAATTGTGTTTAGGGAAATACACTGCTCCTGAAGTTTTCTGGGAGTCCAAGCAAACAATTCACTTTCCTTCATCTAGTGTTTTCCTGGCCAAGTTCAAAAAGATTACAAAGGATTATTTACAGAAGCGGGCTTCTGTGAATTCCCATCAGTAGCTATGCAGAACTACAGACCATGCTGCATCTAAACCACTTCAACAAACTCCATATCCAGCCAAAGCGAAATATCCTGTAGTACTCAAAACTGCACCAGCACTTAATTCTAGACAGACTCCTAATCACTGAGTATGGCACATCCCTCAATTTATTAAGCTGATTTATAAGCCTTAGCCACATCATTCTGAAGTTTGTTCAGACCTTGTCAACCTAGGAGCACACACTTTATCTTCCTCAGTTCCACAATTTCTGCTTTGTTTTCATTGACAAAATTTTCTTCTCACATTGTCTGCACAGTAAACAACTATTATTACTTACGATAGCACACATATTCTGCCGTATCTTATTTACTATTTGGTTGGCCACTGATTCTCCCAGGCTTCCAATTTATTCTAATTTATTTCATTTCTGACTTGCCATTCTGTGTTGGTGGCTCCTCTCCAAATGTCACTTTATTCCTTCAAATCACTGAGCCCAGGTCACACTTGTGTTTCCTTAAAACTACTGGCAGTCTAACCATCTAGCATTAGCCAGCTTATCGATCACTTTTTTACTGCACTTAATCACACTGTAGTATAATTGAGTACTTCAAGTTACTTAAGGCTCTGGATTTTGCCTTCCCCTGCGTTCTCAAAACTCAGCTCCCCACATTCATTTTCTTTAATTCAGTTCCTGCTGTGCAGAAGTGGAAGGTCCTGACTATCTCTTCTGCCTGTGCCTCCCTCATGTCCTCAGAAAGAGCAACAGAGATTAAATTAGCAATGCTGCATTTTGTGCTGTGTTCTAAATATTGCAAATTCTTATCAGTACTTGTTTTTCTACAGAGAATTAACTTTAAACATTTTGCCAGTATAAACCAAGACCTTACTCTGTTAATGGCATTTGTCCTCCATTTTCCACTGAAACAAAAAGTAATGATTTCAGAGGAGAGTTAGCAGACGAGCAGTTGGACAGATCCTTCAAAATTCACTTGCCAGCTAGAAAATCTGCTACATAATACAGATGATGCACTCTGAAATCAATTTGTGTGAAAGGTTTCTGCATATATAATAAGATATTCTCAAGCAATTCTACATTTCTGTTCCGTTGTCATTTCTAATGACTAGACATGATTAAGTTCCATTTACACTAGCAATAGGAGGTTGCAGGAGTATGTAACAGCTAATCACTACCCATTCCTAATATACAGCACAATCCTACAGCAGTAAGTAGCAGATATTACCAGTGTCCCACATCTTTGGTTTGTTTTTTTTTCCTCCTATCACTTAGCTTACAGTTTCAAAATACAAAAAACCAGAAGGCAAATAATGACAGGCTCCAGAACATTCTGCAGTTCCCCTGCTGGGTAGTAACAGGGAAATAATAACCACATCCCTATGACAGTAGCATCTTTCAGCTAGGAATTTACTTCAGAAAACAGCCAAAGCATAGCAAAATATTAACTACCTTCTGGTTTCCTCCTCTAGGCGAAACAAAATCCATTACAATTCTGAACTCCATCTGAAGATTATTTTAAACTGCTATAGAGGATCCAGGATACAATATTAGGTGAGTTACTATGCAATATTTTAACAGAGAAAGGTTTTATTTCATGAGTTCTTTAATTATCCAAAGTAAGACTGCATTTACAGCTGACATTTGAAAGTCTCCACGCTAGCAAAAGTCACTGAACTCAGATAATGATTAAAATATTAATATCTCAGAACAATCACTGAGCCATCACACATGTGGTTCAGAGGTCATAAGATTCCTAAGCAGTGCAATAAAAAAATTAAATGTGCGTCCAGAATGGGTCCACTTAGTTACTGACTTAAATATACAACGGCCAAATCCAGCCTAGGGAAATCAATGAGGCAAACTACCTCATGGTTAAGAAAAAAATAAAACAACCACCACAGTTACAATTTATACATGACAACAAGAAACCTTTGTATTTATTTTGTCAATTAGATCTGTAACTGCCTTGTCTTCAGGACTCCTGTGACAAAGGTAAATATTTCTGACAAATCTCACCATAATCAAAGAAGAGAAGAACACAACAATCATACACTTTAAAGGAACTCAAGTGACTTATGGGTTTAAACCCTCAGCAAAAATATATTGGCACACTTGCCAATTTTGCACTAGACTTCCTTTTTCCATTCATCCTTGCTCATACAGTTCAGACAGTCCTACCCATTACAACGAATGTTTGTGTTTGAAAAACAAAATTTCTTTTCCACTGACAAAAGCTACGTTGAAAAGAAACATTTTTATAAGCCTACATGCTTCATGTTTTAGTCCTCCTTAAAATAGAAGTCCTTATTTAAGGTATGACAAGGTGGGGGGCATCACTGCTGCCATTTTTGAGAGGAATTACTACAGAGGATGGTCAGCCCTTTGCCTCTCAAAGGCTGCAGAGCATCTGGAGTAATACAATACTTGTCCAAGGAAGGAAGCTCTAGCACACTAATTCTGCAGCCTCAATCTAGAGCAACAAGTTTAAGAAATTGAGGAAGAAGTAAGCAATCTTTAAGATCAAAGTAAAGCATATTTACTATTAGACATGCAAATGAAGTACCTTAGTCATTACTTAAGAGGCATTAACATTTAGATGCCACTTGTTACTGGTCACTGACTGCTTACAATTGAAAGTTAGCGATTCAGTTAAATTTTAAGGACATGCACCAGTAGCTCAGTATCTTCCTGCAAATAATTAAACTGCATTTAGTGCAGGAAGGTACATTGTTCCCTCCACATAAGCTGATATAACGTTACTGCAAAATTAGAGAAGTTTACAATTAACACAGTAAAAATTTCAAAAAAAAATCAGCGTAAGATAGACACTCTCCCCCCCCCCATTCCTTATTTCAATGTTTCTTTTAAGACAGAATGATAGCAGTATGCAAGAAGCAAGCAGACAGCATGTGAACTGCTGGCATTGCTGTCCTGGTCACAAAGAGTTCAGACAAGGCTAGACTGCTCTAACTCCTTATTTTTGCAGGTAGAATGCTGAACACAACATGAAACCACGCTGTTGCAGCTCTGTTATTTAAAGATACCCTAGATACAGCTATACGAGCTACAGTCACAGCAGTTAATACAGTACAGCACATCAAGTCTCCCCTAGGAGTCTGCTAGGTATACATTCATTGTACACTATGCCCTGTAGTATGGCATGCCACAGTTTATCACTTGTATAATTTTTAATACAACTTAAAAAACCTTCTCCTCACACCTGAGATCTGAATACAGCTCTATTCCCACCCAAATTAGAAATAGTCCTAAAAATCATACATCTAAAAACGTACCATCTGTATATTTCAAAATACAGTATAGGTGACACGAATCCAAGAACTTTTGCTTCCTTTACTAAAGCTTGTGCTTGAAAGGAGCTCTGACCTTTTATCCTGCTTTTTCACACATTATAAAAAGCAGTCTGCCACATGGCCCAAACTGAGTTCTAGCCCTAGTTCAGTGCTCAGATCGAAAACAATTACACCAACTTTAGCAAAACTATATTTGTTTATAATCAAGGGGGAAAAAAAATGTAATATCCTTTAGTGCTGTTATTACAAAACTAGCTTTTACGGCAAGAGTGGTTGAAATCAAACTTTTGGCAAAAGAAGCCACAGATTGCTAAGAATGTACAAATCAGAAATAACTAATTTCTAAGTTCGCTTTTAAACAAGATGACTCCTGTCACTTTCCTGAAAAGTCTGACTATTATAAATTAGAGCAAGATTTAAAACACAGTATTCTGTAAGGCCCCAAGCTTTGGCTCTAACTTGTACACCGAACTACAAGCACACAGATCATTTGCCTAGTTGTTTCATTGTCCTTGTGTTAAAGGCATTAAGAGCTCAGGCTAAAAAGTCCTCTGTTATCTCATACAATCATCACACGCTTGAGGCTGTTGGAGAGCACAGTTCATGCTGCCTGCTGCTCAGACATGAGGCTTTAAGAACACATCCTCCCTAATGCTGTTATTTTTTGTACAATTGTATTTCTGATTTCGTCACTGGTAAAACATCTCTAGCATTCCTGGTTACCATGGGAAGGAAATGCTCACATTTCTCAAAGGCAGAGTCATAACCTCCCATTAGTCTCAGGGCTGAGTCGCTTCTTGTTTTGTTGTGTTTTACTTTTAAGGCACAAATTTTCATTATATTATGCTGTTAAGAAAAAACTGCGATAAAGAAAATCTCATACATTTTTCCATGCTAACACGTAAATGGATCCAAGGATACCCACAATTTGTTGAGCACAGAGGTGAAATGAAAAAGCTCTTTAAAAATTTATGACAACACGCAGGTAAGGTTAAGTTTCAGTACTTCCCATAGAGCTGACCTAGCAGGACTTGCAGAGCTTCCAGCTGAAACAGAGCAATGATTAAGAGTGAAGAATACAAAGTTTTTTTTAAATTATTATTATTAAAAGAAAAAGCTATTGCCATTGAACAAATTTGCATTCAGCAAGTCAGTGTGATTGATTTGTGTTTTTTTTTATTCCTACCTTTTTAGGACCTTATTAAATAAAAGACTGTCTTCATATCTACTGATTAATTTCCCACTACTTCCACAGAGAAGCAGAATACCAGTATGTACTATTTTTGTATTCAGTAAAGTGCTGAAATGGCAGAAAAGTACTACTTTAAATTCTAATGATAAGTGTATGCTTTCTTAAACACAGTAAAAATCAACGTATGCAGAAAATTGCAGTCTAATAAGACCAGACGACTGGCCCATCTGGGCCCGTTCTGCAATACACTTACTGGCTTTTGTTCCATTTAAACAGCTCACCTGGTGCAGTAATCTTTTCAGTTTCAATAACTGAGTTTTCACAGCTGTGCAGTCTTGGACCATGTGCCGAAGTGTCATCTCATCAAGCATCACAGTATTCTCCGGTAAGCTCACCAGCTGTCTGGGAGCCTGGTAAAAATTTGGTGTGCCATAGCTTTCAAAGTGACCAACAGAAGACTCTAGGTAGTTTGATCCCCTGATAAAAATAAACATATATACCCATTTATACATATATTTATATATAGATGTACACACACACACAGAAGGCTGACGAAGTAGAGCTAAGGAGCATTTAGTAACACAAACTTACGTAACATGGGCTATATTTACATGCTGTGGTATACAGAGAGAATCAAAAATGCCAATGCTTTTTCACTTTCCTTCCCACTTGCATAAATATTTAACAGACCAACAACTACAGTATCCTAGAAATCAGTTTGCTCATTACTATTTCTATAAGTTCATCCACGCAAGCTAGCCTATAAGAACTGTAGGACTAAATTTATTTACAAAACAGAGTAAAAAAATCATCCAAACTTAAAACTTGAAATTAACAAGACACTAATATTTTCCCATGGAATAGATATAGAAATTTAAGCAAGCGTTTACAAGTGTCCTATGAAGACAAGTAACAAATCACACTTCCAAGAAAGTTCCGGCTCAAGTCAAAACATTCTTATTTTAATTACCCGAGTTTTACAAAGAAATCATTACAAATCTCAGTGGTGCTCCCACTTAGGCATGCTATTCACAGACTATTCTGAAAATGTCTTTTCACATTATATACTTATAACACATATAACATCTACAACATACACAACAAATACAATGTACACAATATACACTTATCACTTGATACTCCTTAGCAGCAAAAGAGATTTCTCATCAAGGGAGGGGAAAAGAAAAGACAAGTCCTTTACCTGTTCAAATCATTTTTACCATGAATATAGTGATCAGTGTGACCAAGATGATAGTGATCTTGTGCATTCCATCGCTGTTGTGGTGTTCTTTTCCAGAATCCTTCCTGATGCTGCCTGCCATTTCTGTCTTGTCTATCATAACGGCTCATATTTTCACATTCCTCTATAGAGAGCAGAAATTAGAGAAATATATGGAATTTATTCTCCTGATCGTATAAAGAAAGCATTTACTACCCACTGATAGCAGATGCAGTGCTTTTTTTTTTCCCTCCCAAACCAGTCAAAAGAGCAAGCACTTCTAGAACAGTCAAGCAGATCTCTGTAACAAGCTCAGGTTTTTTGCTAGCATACAAAACTTTTAAAAAGAATTAGAGTAACCTGTGGCAGAATTAGAGGTCAGCCTTTACAATATTTCAGGTCTAAGAAAATCATTTGAAGGAAATTGGGCTATAGGGATAGAAAAAATATTATTTTAATCTGAAGTAACAATATTCCTCTCTTATAGACAGTATCTTCAGGCTTTTAAAAAGTTAGAACAGACAAACACAAATATGGTTATTTTAGAAAAAGGTCAGTACTTTGTTCTAGAACAAAACAATTACTTAATATACTTCTGTGTCTCATTCTAGTCACTCCTCTGTTTCAACTTGAGAGAATTTTAATCTTTAGTTACCAGGACAATAAGCACAATTTAAAACAAGCAAACCAAATCATCTCTTTAAAACACTAACTTCTGCAAAGCAAAGCAAATTCCACAAACTTCTGAAGTGAACAAATGCTGTATTTGGCAACAGCTCCTAAGCCACTAAAAACAAAGCCAAAACAAATGCTGCCCGTGCCATCAGGCACAGCAAAGAGTCCCAAACCGCTCTCCTGCCATTGCACTGTCTCTTTCACTTACCCAACGAGTTTTCCTCACATTGTCAGCCCTTTGCTAGAAGAATCAATCTACACAAGAGGACATTGTTTTGCTCGGCTGCCTACTCAGCCATAGCCGCGCGAGACGCTCATCAACAGGCCTTCCTTCCTGCTGCGCTCCCAGCCTGCGTCTTGGTGGGAAGGGAGCCCAGTTTTACCCTGTGATTTAAGGCTGCCATCCTCACACACTGCATACTTGTTGAACTAGAACGGCTGCTATAAATAGTGTCCAAGCAGCATCCTGGACTACAAAATGAAACAAGGAGAGTTTCTGTTGACCTGGGAAGTCTAATAGGCTGACATCACTGAAGCTGCACACAAGTATGGAAAAGGGGTTGGCAAGAAGTGCTGCCAAACAAAGCAAATACTCGTATCTACAGTTCAGTTATTTTTAATCAACTAGTTCAATAACTAAAAATTAGGCAAGAAACTAACTTGCACACTTAAAATAACAGAATATTTGTTTTCCTTTAGAGGCCTGCTTCTACAGATTGCACTGCAAGAAAGCTCAAATGGGTTAAAACAGAATAAACCCCCATTAAGTTATTAAGTTCTTATGATTCATTTTTCAGCTTTGGAAAGCAAACTGAGACACTGAATAAAAACATAAGAATATTAACAAAGAACAAAGTTCAGTAAATATGACTAACTCAATAAGTGAAGAGAAAGCACAAGATGACTTGAATTCTGAAATCACTGAATTTTTAGCAGAGAAGCAATTATAGCAGAGATATCCAATTTATTCCACATTAATTTCACTTCAAAAAAAATGCAAGAAAGTAGTAATGAACTAATGCTGATCCCAAACACTAATTTCTTCACCTGAACCGCTTTCTCAGCCCAAATTGCTGTAGTTCAAGACAAATTCCAGCTACATGAACACTACTGACGCTTGAGTAGCAGTGTGAGTATGGATTTATTATATTGAGACAATTAAGAAAGCAGTGAAATACAAACAGTATATCACCCATCTCTAGATTGAATAGCAAAATAACGTTTTTTATGTTCGTGGCAGACTTTCACCTTTAAAATGCACGTATTTTGGACAGTTTTTAAATCAATCTTAAATGGAATTACTGATGTGGATGCACTGCATGTTTCATAAACAAGGAAACTTACCAAAAACTTGACCTACCCCTTATAATTGCTTCTGAGTTTTTGCAACAAGATAACAATTATCATTATTGAAAGAATACTTAGAGCATAATCAGTAGTACTGTGAGCAATCCCCTACGCTTAGTTTATTATTCTTTCCAGAAAATAAAATGTCTTAAGCATCTGGGCTGAAAAGTTGGATTCTAGCAAAGCAGAAACAGTTATCAATAAGCATCAGTAAGTTTGGTAACAAACACACACATTAAAAGTGACCTGAAGCAGAAATAAGAGGTCAGATTTTACAATGTTTCAGGTCTAAGAAAGTCATTTGGAGAAAATAAGGCTATGAGGAAGGAAAAAATACTAAAATAATCTACAGTAACACATTCCGCTCTTTCTTACAGATAATATCTTCAGACCTTTAAAAGGTTAGAACAACACACAAAGATATTTAAGTAGATAGCTAAAACAAACGAAACACTCAAAACTTTGTGTCATTTGTACAGGGTAGGGCAATACTGCAGTCCACATCCAATGTTTCTGTTCATTTTAAGACATATTAGCTTCCACTGAAATGGGAAGCAAAGGTAAGACCTACAGTCAACAGCCAGTGATGATTCTTATGAGGAAGTCAGGAACAACCAAAATCAAAAGCCTGGAACTTTCCAAGTAGGATTTGATTAAAAGGGTATGGCAATAATTTACCTGAACTAGCTCATTCTGGTTTAAATGTTAGTATTTTAGTAGCATCTATCCTCTCCATGAAAAGGTTACCAGCACTCTCACTGACAACAGAAGCATATAAAAGATTCAACATATTGCAATTTAAAACCTAAGGCTACTGTTACACTGAGTCGTATAGACTATATTAGGATACAGTTGTCATTTCATACAATAAAAATTATCTCAAGAGAAATTATACCGTCATTCACCAAAGCTGGAAAAAAAACAAGAACACTGCAGCAACATTTTCAAATACAGCTGATGCACGGGACTGAAGGACTAACCTGGAGGCTTCGAATCATAGAATGGCTTGGGTTGGAAGGGACCTCAAGGAACATCAAGCTCCAACCCCCCTGGCTGCAAGCAGGACAGCCAACCTCCACATCTAATACTACACCAAGCTGCCCAAGATCCCATGATTCTATGACTCTAGGCTTGAAGTTTATTTTATACTATCAGCCTAAAGACAGTCTGCAGCCAAGTTGGGTTGGCTTGCTTTTGTCTTTTTTGTTTTTTTAATAAAAGGCAGTAAGTTTTATAACTTCAGAATTGAAGTATACATTGTATTAAAACCTGTATTTCAGAAAAGAAAGAAGCAAACTGAAAAAACACAATTTGAAGCAAGCATCACCTTCCTGAAGGTGAAGTCAGAACAGTGAAATCCAATAAGTGAAATTTCACAGTAAAAATGCTTGACTAATGACTAACCTTTATCATGAGGTGGGTCTTCAGGTAGGTCTACATCAAGCATGAGATCATCATCCTCAAGATCACAGGAATCAAGATTGTTCAAGATATCCTTCAGGAAATAAAACATCATTAAAACATCTCCATTTGCTACTTTGTTCCACTGCCACAGCCGCTTACTTCAAAGCTTTGCTACATTTGTTTTCGATACATATCTGATGTTGTGAGCAGCCTCTTCTCTTTTAAGGCCAAGATCAGCCTTACCTGAGACTACAAGAACTAATCACCTTTCTACTCACCTCAAAATAGTGACACTGGTAACAGTGCTAGATAGATGATTAAAGCAATTTACCACCTTGTGCCTATGGAAAACTCCAAACAATTTTCTATTCATCACTATTCCGCCTGCATTTTAAAAATGAATGATGTTGCTCACTTGGAATTCAAAGGCAACTTTGTGCGGAGAAGATGTTAAATTACCCTTTTCCAGCTCCTATGTGATATCGATCAAAAGTTAATCACAAAGGAAAAGGGTAGGGAACCCATAGTACCTTGATTTAAACATCAGGAAGTTAAGAATTTCCACTCCTTTAAATGTAGGCTTGACTGAAGGACTAAAGACCAAATTATTCATAAGAAGAAGAAAAATGGGGAAGATTGTTCTGCTCAAATTATTGAGCAGAACTGAATCTTCCTATTTTCAAAGCTAAACATAATGCCAGCACCAGATACTTTCGTTTTGTACACCTATTCTTGACAGAAATACAAATTCTTTTATTGAATACTCTTAGACAGTATCTCCATTAAATGTAATAACAACATCCCACAATCTTCAACAGTCACAGATTTTCTCAGGCAGTGGTACACTTATTGCAAGAGACGAAACGCAATTGCAAAGTATAATTGATTAACTCCATTAACACATTTACTTCTAGTGCATCTTTCAGGTGAAAGAGTCACTGCTTCATACCTTTGACAACTTCTTATTAAATCTAAATGTCAAGAGACAGTATCTTCAGATTAAGATTTATTTGGTTGCTGTATTTAAGCGTAAATAATTACTCAAGCCAGAGTTAAATATTATCTCCCTAAAATAATGAAGAGGCCTCTATATTACTTTAAACACTACCAAAGGCATCTTTTGATCTACAGGAAAAGCAACAGTATCTGATCACGTTTCTGGCTTTTACAGAAGCTTTGGTGTGGAACAGCAGCAACACCTAAAATCCTTAACGTGATTTGTCAGTGAGAGATTAACATACTCCTAAGGTTTTCATGAGAACATCATGTTCCAGCACCTTTTTCAGCCAACAAACTTAAAACATGTAGTTAATAGTACTAAGCACTGTTGCTTTTTACCTTTAACATTATGCTTCTTATAAAGCTGTTTGTGAAGTTACAAAGCTCTGTGTTGCAGGGGTTATGTTAATAGCACACACACAAAAAAAAACAAAAAACGCAATCAATGTTAGTACCAAGTGGAATTACGCTCTGTTCAAAAAATGTGGCCAGTCAGGTACACTAAAGAAAAGCAACAAGTTAAAAGCCCTAGCTTTAAGGTCTAGGATTAGATTCAGTTATTTCACACCCATTTCTTTTTTAAGAACACAACTGCAGATTTTTCTTAGCTTTATCATCTACATCTAAAGGCAATTCATAGAAGCAATACTGAAAAACAAAGTTTAAAAACTATATCGCTAATTACTTCTCTCTGGATAATAAGCTGTTCAGTAAATATTTAACTGTATACTTGCATACAGACTATCAATACAGTGCAAAACCCTGTTCACTTGCAAAGCTATCTCTCTGCTGGCTGGCTGTTAGAATGACTTTGTCAGAGATGTACTGATAGAAAGGAAGAACACTGATAGGAATCTCTGCACTGTTGATTCAATTGTTCTTCTGCAGTCATCCTAGATTGTTCACAAAGTACTCTCATATTTGATTACAAAAGGTGGAAAGAGCAACGTGTATTTGAAGACTTCTTTTCCATGACACAGAACAGTAAACATTCTCCATTTCTGTAATGGAATGTATTTCTTGACTTAGGGGAAAGGATATGTGATATGTGACAAAAATAGTTAACATTCATTTTGTAAAACATGAACAATGCACAGGAAAGGTGGAATACTTGGGACAGAACCACTTCTGTACACTGTATTTAAAGTCCCACGTGAGTAACATTGCTTACATGTGGTACTTCCAGTATTTACAGGAAAAAACACAGTATTAGGACATCATGAATAATAAACATCTACAGAAAAACTTCCCCAGAAATGGAAGCAATTTAAAGAAAATGCAAATTTAACATTTGGACTGCAGATTAATACTTATTTTTCTACCCACTACTTCACATTTTTCCAGGAACTCAAGGATTTTTAACCAACATTTTTTTTTTTAAGGCAGCAAAACACAGGTGTTTGAGAGGCAAATTCAGTTTATTCATTGATAAATTGTTTCTATACCCTGTTTTGATCATCAAAGTTAGTATGAACAAGCACTATTTTCCTCTACTATGGGGACCTCAGTGAACATGACACATTAGTTAAGCAGTGGCAAAAAAAACACTTGGCTACAAAACATTGCTATTGCTGTGCAAAAGCATTTTAGAAGTACAGTACAAAAATGGAGCATGCTAGTTTTAACTAATAAACCTAGATAGGCCACTTCGCTATCTGCAGAGCTTCAGAAGTCTAAAGATGTCATACAAGGTCAGCATTTGAGATGCCAAAAATACTTCTCTGTCAACAGCACATTTCATCACGTTTCTCTAATTATACGTTACCAAACTACACTGAGGCAACTCCATGCTAGAAAACAAAGCTCTGAATACAAAATCTTTGCAATAGCTGTACCTCATGTGAATTCTAAGTATTTTCTACTGCTATCTACTTAGATGCAGATAAATGCAGATGCATTTTGTAAATGAAGTATTAGCGCTGTCATCTTGAAATAGCTGAGAAAAACTGCAGGTTTCATGAGCTCATTAGTACACATCAAAACCTGCATTTACAGACTCCAGTTGTTACTCTTACTACTGTATAATGAACTTAACTACATGGCAGAAACATTGTTAATATGAGAGCTTAACAGCTATTATCATCATGTTATTCTGGGCAACAATCTCAAAACAGGAAGTAAAGAAACACTTCAAAATGCACTGGCTACAACCCTACTGAATATTACACGCTTTAGCAGTTATTAAGAGATAGTGTAAAAGATGAATCCTATTTTATTTGTGTAGTTGAAAAGAACAGTGCATATTAAAAGTTGACAACCAACCAGTCAAGAAGTGGTTCCCCTGCTACAGCTAGTGTTGGTGCATCCTCACCTTGAACACTGTGCGCCTCCACAATATAAAAAGAATAGTAAGGTCCTTGAAAGCACCCACAGGAGGGCAATGGAACAGGTAGCAGAGCTGCAAGACATCCTGTGAGGAGAGGCTGAAGATACCTGGGCTGTCCAGTGTGGAGACGGGAAGGCTGAGAGGTGACCTCATTGCTCTCTGCAGCTCCCAGAGCAGAGGAAGCAGAAGGAGGTGCCAGGCTCTGCTCCTGGGAACTGATGGCAGGACAGAAATGGCACAGAGCTACACCAGGGGAGGCTCAGACTGGGCATCGTGAAATATTTCTTTACTGTGAGGGTGGTCAAACTCTGGAACAGGCTTCCTAGAGAGGTGATTGATGCCCCAAGTCTGTCAGTGATCAAGAGACATTAGGAAAATGCCCTCATTCATTTAACTTTTGGTTAGCCCTGAAGTGGCCAAGCAGTTAGTCGATGTTTTTAGGTCCCTTACAAATGAGCAATCCTGTTTTATTGTAACTTTACAAGGCTATTCAGCACTAGATTTTCCGAGGTGGTACAAGTTAGACATGCATGTTTGGAAGTGTTAAATCTCAAGTCAAAATACAATGGTGTTGCCTAGCTCTCCCTCTAGACAGGTTTTCAACTGAATACTTCAGTAAGCGAAGAAAGCATTATTGTCTGTGTAACAACAAAAGCATTAGGGGAGAAACAGATGATCCATGACTAATTGGTATAACTGAATGAGCTGAGAGCCCTAATAGCGGTGAATGCTCCTACTTAGTAGGGAGATGGGAAAAAGCCTAAAGAGACAGGCAAGCGTACAGGCTTGGAAACAATTACACCACACTTGGAAAAGCAGCTGTTAAAGTCCCTAAATCATTTCAAGCAGACAGCTGCTCTTGAGACATTCCACAAAAGAAACAGAAGTAAAACATCCTGGTCAGATGTCAACATTTTTTTTCTACTACCGAAGATACCCTTATTTATAAAAACTTGTGTGTCTGTTAGCACAAGTCACAATACAATTTTATACATGAGTCTGATGCTAGAGCAACAGATACATTACTACATATTCAGCAAATACTGATTTTGCTTCAAATCACACAGGAGAAAACAGTAATCAAAGTAAGTTCTCGTTAAAAAAAAACAGAAAGCTCTTGAAACAACAGATGATGTAGGGAGTTGACACTGGGATAGGAAGCTCAAGATCTAAAGGTCAAGGCTCTAAGATATGACAGTTTAAGTCAGTTATTCATTTAATTCACTTAGCAGTGGGAGTCTTCTCACCATCTCACCAGCAGCATCAAAATAGAGCAATCCTTCCATGCAGAGACTATCCAACAGCACTCAATATGAAAAGCGCACTTTCCTCAGACATAAAAATAGATTGTGCGTTGTTTCTTGTGGGTGTAACACAACAGCTCGTTATATGATGACTTTTTCATTACATGCGATACTGTATCCAAATATTTTTTATTTTAAAAATACAGCAATAATCTTGCTAGTAGGGCAGAAATATCTGTAAAGAAATCTTACATTAATATGAAGAACACTATTTTTAACACTTATATTATTCATACTGCTACTCTTTGTATGATCTACAACTAACATGAAAAAAAGTATTAAGGCAGAATATTCCATAAGAAATAAACCACCACTTTCTCATCAATAGTCATGTTTCTGCAGTTAAGATCACCAAGTTGGATGCTTCTGTCTTGACATTTAAGCCCTCAGTCAACGTATGGTTACACTTTCAAAACAGAATGCCTTGTGTGGTCTACATGGCTTCATGACTGAAAGTAAGGATTATTGCAGAGAATTGGTATAATTTTGCAAGATGAACAAGAAAATATACTGCATTTATTAAACGCTTTACATTTTAGTATTTGAAATGAGAAGAATTACACTAATTTCTAGCTGAAAGGAATTCACGCTTCTGTGCTGTCAAAGTATTACAAGTCTTATGTGCCATAATTAAGTGCTCTTCTTTTAGGATTTCAAACATTCTTTTGCAAATGAAATCTACACGTGCTTTACAAAGACTAGCAGTTTTAGACACACAAAATTCTAGACATTTTCATGCTATTTTCTACACAGGTATATATGCTGCATCTCTTTGGGCAAGATGCTAAAAATTGAAGTACGTTTTTTACATAAAAAAGATAGAGGGAAAAAGAGAATGGAGAGATCACAGAACAGTGTTCAACATGCAGAATATTAGCACAAGGAAAGGGAAACTCTCCCCCCCCCCAAAAAAAAAAAGCCAACCAAACCCTCAATGAAAGATTTTAAGGCAGTAAAAAAATTAACAAAATATCTCCAGGTAGCTCCACTGATAAACAAATAGATTTCAAAACAAAGGATAAATAGATACGGTAAATCAGTCATTTGAACTACAGAAATCAGTCAAACACAACTCAAGGCCAACATTACAGAGAAGAAAATCTTCCAGGATCTGGGGACAACACCACAGATAGAGACAGGGAAAAGATGAATAAAGAAACACAATACAAGTCTCCCAAAAGGTGACATTAAAGAAAAACTACACAAAATGGTTATGAGAATGGAGAAAACAAATGAAAGTAATGACTTATTTCACTTGTGGACAACTGGGCAAAGAAGAAACTGAAGAGAAAAAGAACACTAAACAGCCATAAAAACAGAGGAAGACTCACAGGGAAGAGAGCAAGAATAGAATTCTATAGAATAACAAAAATAGGATAGGAAAGGAGCTAGTTTAAACGCTGTATATTGAAAGTCATATTAAAGATAATCAAGCACAACATCCAAACAAGTAATTCATCATTTTGTTCATGCTCCATAAAAGAAAGACTGCCATGACAACAAATGTAACAGGATCTTTGATCTGATTTTAACTATTGGATATTAGCCTTAAAGATTTATTTCTCCATGAAAACATTCTTACAGAGGCATGGTATGTTTAACTCAGGTTTGCAGAACATAGTTAGGAACTAATTCTTAGGTTATTATCTCTCAAGAAGCAGCTAGGCAGAGCGCTTTTCTTTTTTTTTCCCCTCATATGTCAGAGTGTGTAAAAAAAAATCTGAAATTCAATAGCACGAAGGGGAAGAAAGAAGAAAACCTGAAATATCAACCATTCTGTTGAGACTTCACCAATTCATAAACAATAGTACTTTCCAAATACATAGCTCAAGTGAAGCTGCAATCACATTCCTTTACTGCCATCTAGCCACCAGTAATCAAACTACGAAAAAAAAAAAAAGGAATTTTGACCATCCTTCTGCAATTTCCCCTAGATTTAAAAATGTTTTGTGATTCCAGTGCTTTTTCTGTGGTTTTGTTTTGTTTTTGTGCTTTTTTTTTTTAAATAGGCAGATGCTTTTAAGGAAAAAGTTTCTGATTTACTATAAAACAGAAAGCCACCAACATTAAGCGTTAAGAGTAACATAGGAATTACCAAGTCCTCTCTCATCACTGCTTCTGTTCTCTGAAAAGTCTGTTAATGTCAGAATTTCAGCATTACTTTGCAGTTAACCTATACATAATGGAAAATTTTACATTATAAAGCAGTATGTAATTATTACTGACACTCTTAACTGAAAAAAAATCATTATGAATGATGCCTTCTCCACTAATTTGCACTTATATTAAAGTGTGACGTTCAGCTTACAGGTATACAGTGAAAGGAAGATCTTGAGAATCAGGAGAAATTACAAGAGAAGTAGTTTGTTTCCTCACAACTTCCAGGCTACCAGACATGGATGACAGGACTACTGCTCATTTCCAGGTACCAGTCGAGACAAAACGTGAGCAGTCTTCTTCAGCTCCCCAAGTGCATTTAAGTTCAGTTGTAAAGTCTCTTAGGCACAAGAGTCACCAGTGAATTTGAAAAATACACTGTACATGAAATATCAAGAATATGCCACTTTAGTTTTGAAATTCAATCATAATAGAAGACCTACATCAATGACCTCGGGCTTCAAACAACTCCCAGTTGTGAACAGAATCAGAACAATCTCAAAATTTAGAGTAACATCACAGATAGCAGGATTGCTACCTGGAGACCAAATTTTAAATTACATCCTCACAGAGGCACATTAATACCGTTGTTTCTAATTAAAGGACAAAAAAACAGCTAGAAAGTGTTAGAGGTTTTTCTTCTATTTCAACCCACCCTCTGATTTGTACTGCTGCAAAATTATACTCTCACTGCATTATCCTGGTGTATTTCCGAGTGAACAAAAAACACCACGATATCAAAATACTGTTTAATCAAAACACCCCTTAACGGGGAAAACAACACCCAAATTTCCAGTCTCAAGGACTATGACAATTAACATGATAAGGTGTTTTGCAGCTGATACTGATCTGGCCTAAATGCTACATTATGTGTTCTTGAAAAGAAAAAAGTGCATTCAATCTTCACAACTGAGGAGACAACACTGGGCATACACATTTCATCCAGAGAGACCAAAACTGCATACTACAAAAAAGTTGATCCCAGCTTGTATTAAGGTACTGCTCCTCCCCTACATTTCTGATGCTTTTCAGCTGAACCTCATCCAAATTATTTTCAATAACAGTCTTCCTATAACTCAATAGAGATAACTCAATATAAATTCCAGATAAATAGAAAAAAAACTGTGTGCCAACCTGCATGCTTTTAATTAAGCTATATGTGAAGTGTACAGAAATTCAGTTAGATGAGTTAGATGCATAGCAATTCATTTGATATACTCTTTAGATACGTTTTTCTTGCTTACACCAACAGCATTGAAAACTACCCCAACTTTAAGAATCTACCGGTCTCTCCGGGCACATGCTCACTACCTCATTTGTTTCAAGATTTGCTAGCGATAAGTAAAACACTGTAATACCTTAAGAAAAAAACACAGCAATACAGTTAGTTTGAAGCACACTAGAGTAATTCTGAAGTTCTCCTGTTACTGAAAAAATGAAGCCGCTTGGTAGAATAAAGAAAAACATTGGAAAGTAAACACTCTAAAATCGCATTAAAATACAAAACTGTATACACAGTTATGAAGTCATATTGGAAACCTCACTTCAAACTCATGAAATAAAGGAAGCATTCCTTTGTACAGTATTTATCACACTGCACTCAATGCATCTGCTGCTCGCTCTCTCCATCACAGAAATTAATGGCCACCACAAATGAAATATGGAAAATCAAGTGAAATTGCCTTCCTTCATTTTTACCGACCAAAACAGCGTGAGAATATTGACCGTGTCAGTTCTGAATCATACAGCTCTCAAAGGCATATGTGCTCTCCTATCCCAAAGGAAAATAAGTAATTTACCATAAAAGCTTGCTCATAAAATGTCACGCCTCTCAAAGCAACACAAGAGGGTTGTGTGCTGTAACGTATTCATATAGCCTCTTAATATTTGACAGCAGGGACACCTACATCACACAAGACTCAGACAGAAATGCCATCTTATTAAGTAATGTAGTTTCTTACTACCTCCCATTGCTGTAATCATTAAGCTCTAAGGCTGAAGGCTAGAGTGGTGGTGGGAGGGCAGTCAGTGGCTATTTTTCACTCTGATGCTGTACCTCTGAAGTCACAGCCTCAGCTTCCATGACATTCATGCATGCCACGATCAGACAACTGGCCGCCACCAAAGCCTCCTGAAAGAAAGAATGGTCTAACAACACTGCATGCAGAACATTCTGAAACAACTACATACTCTCAATTCTGTAAGAAAATTAATATTACTGACAATTTTACACAACAGTTGTGCACTTAACTGGAAAAGTAACTGTGGAGATGTTGATCAAGGAATCTCCTCCACATACTATCTTTTCAAAATTAAGACTAAATGCAAAATGGTCTTTCTGAATCTCTGAAATCAGAAAGCTTGGTGTTCAATTCTTCTCCAAATATAAATTTTTAAGCATAACTGAAGGGGATAATTTTATTTATTTTTTTTTGGGGGGGGGGGGAGGGGTGAGGGGGAAGGAGTTTGGAATCGTTAAAATTGAAGATATGAAAAAAAAATGCCAGAGATTTCTGTACTTGAAATATGGGAAAACTGAAAGCAATTATATCAACTTAATGAAAAATATGAAGTTAGAACAGTACAATCCAAATGAGTCCTCATTTTTATTTTTGTATGAGTCTGGAATATAACATGAGCTGTCAATATGGAACTTGGACATAACCACTTCACCTTCAGCTGTGATACACTGGGAATAAATTACAATCCTTCCCCTGATCAACCTAAATTTGAGCATGAGGTACAAATGCATCAATGATATAATATATACTGATTACAACATCAAGTGCTATTATTCATTTTAATTTACCCATCATTCTAAAGGTAGAGAAATGAGACCCAGAGCTCCGTGAGACTCACTCAAGGTCACAATGTGTTGTAGATCAGCAGCTGGAATTTCTCCACTCGCAGATCGAGATATTTTATACACTAATTGCAAGTAGACAATCCATTACTAGACAAAAACATTCAGTTGATTCTGTCTCTTATTGGGGTGGGAGGGTGGCAAACACTGAGTGGCATGCAAGTTATTTCCTGACTGGAACACCCCTAGTAATGGAGCATTTCAACATCAAATTACTAAGAGAAAAGCAAACACAGGAATGAGGGGAGAAGCCTCAGATTCTGGAAATCCAGGGACTCCAGTAAAGGCTTACATAAAGATACCATCAAAATCTAAATACATTTAAGTGTCTTTGTTTCAATAATAAAATTATGTATATATTCTTTCATAAGAAAATGTAGATCTTACATTAAAATACACATTTAATTTTACCTTCAGCTTCTTAAAATCTTAGACACTTCACTTGCAGCATGAAATGCAGAAAAAAATCAAGTTTAAATTAGCTCATTAGACAGAATCTGCTTTTTAAGTGCGATTCTTGTAACTGGCTTGCACCTGAAGGGCTCTCCTTTCAAGGTTCTTCTTCTTAAAGAAGTTGCTTGTAAAATAAAATGTTTGCATGGAGAAAATATATGCACTTCATTTCACTAAAACCTATTAAAGAACAAAAATGAAGCACAGGACCTTCTGAATACTCAGTACTGAACACCTCATTAAATCAACAATTGCTTCTGAGGGAAAGATTCCTGATGTAACCATTTCTCATTTTCATTATACTACTTAAATTGTGTTCAATTCTATAAACACATCTTTTAGTTCAGAAAGACTTGGCACTGAAAACATTTCCCATGGATGTTACACAGTGCTGCTAGCACAGTACAAAGACTGAATATTTACATATTTGGAATAAGCACTGGAAACTTGTATTGTTTACAAAACAAATTTAGCACTTTATAATAATATTATGTAGCTCCATTAAAAAAAAAAAAAGAAACAAATTCCGGGGAAGAGATGTCTATCTCATATGGTAAAGTTTAAGGGGCTCACACCTTATTAAAGTCATCCAAATATTACTTTATAAGCATTCCTTACATATATCCAAAAAGCCCTTTTATTCCATAGTTGTACATTATATTAAGCTTACTTGCAATTGTATTTTGTTAAAGCTGTAATGAAGTAATACAAAACTTCCAAGAACTATGGATTTGGCATTAACCCACTGGAGAGAATGTACAACAGAAAAAGAGTCAATTTAAATGATTATTGATGTCATTTAGAGAAGTGAATTATTAAAAAAATAAAGCAATACTCAATTACTTGTAACTAAGATTACTGTAAGAAAATAACGAGTACCACAGGTTGAATATTACACAGTGTTCTTTCAGCAAGCATATCTTCTCTATTAAGCATGCAAGTTTAAACAGCATATCTCCCTGAGTAGCCATGCCTCTAGGACCATAAACCATTCTGCCCAGTCTCAAACTAATTCAGAATGTCCCTTTCTCAGCTTCCAATTGCAAAGGAAAAGCCAAAAAAAAAACAAACCATGAGATATTAAAAAAATAGAGAAAAACAACCATCTTAGACTCTATGGCTGAAACTCCAGTCACATCAATAAGTGACAAAACAGATTCACTCCACTGAAACACGGATTTCATCCCAAGAGCAATTAAATTCTAAGCAAAGCAGCTAAAATCCATCTGTCTCTTTCAACCCAGGTTTCAATTATTGTTTCATAATTCATTTTAAATCAAGTAAGTTTATTCTTCAATAAAATATTGAAAAAATATCAAAAGCATCTAATGTACCTCAGCTGTACGAGGTTTAAAACAGCTTATATTAACGAGACAGACTATGACTGAACATCAGTTGATACACTTGCATAAATTAATATATGCAGATCACATGTATCAAACAAATTCCGTAGTCCAAAAGCACGTAGAAGTTCTGTCTTAATTGTTATATAAATTCCACTGTGTATATCAAAAATATCTGTATTTAAAATCCACCAAGGAGAAAGTTCATGAACTTTTCCTGGTGCATTCATGTGCGTGTCAGGGAGACAGGCATTTGTTTTTATACTATACTTTTTCCTCTAAGTGTCCATAAACTACAAAGTTCATGCTGGAAGAATCTCAGTGCTTTTCCAAGCTGGCCACAATTACCATGAGAAGTTAATAACTATTTCTAAACTTTCTTTTAGGCACCACATCCCAAGACCATAATTTAAGACAGAAAATAAACTCTACCATAGGCAGCTGAAAATAAATCAGGAATTTGTACGTAGTTATACCTAACAATATAATTAGATAGCCATACCCTAGTTACAGGCTAGTTCTATGCTGTTCTTCTTGAGGGCTAGCACAGCCAAACCCAATAAAATTACAAATCAAAGCCTGAATAAGTACCACAGTGCTTCAACGTTACTGATATTGGCACAGGTGACAAAATAGCTAACACTCTTAAACTTAAGCAGCATGACAAACTGATCAGTTATGCATGGATATTGTTAGAAGTTCCAAATTAACAGTGTAATGTTAATAAAATCTTAACAGTCTTAATTAAACAACTCAGATAAGTAAATATGAACAGTGTTTCTGTGAAAAAAGGATGAAGAACAGACAATATTTTCATCAAGGCTGCCAGAATCCAGAGGTTGGCTAACTTACTTCAGCTGGAGAACTGCTACTACTCTGCACCCTCTCTAGATGGATAGATGTTTCATTCAGATCAGTTATGTTTAGCAAGAAGAAAACAGTTGTTCATCTTATGTTTTCCATACATACAAATAGTCCAGATCACCTAATGAACTACGGTCAGGTACCACTTGAAAGATGCTATGTTAGAACAAACTGACAAATGAAAATGAATTTGCGTTCAAAAGGATCCTATGCAGATACGGACCAGAAACAAGGCAATGGAAGACAGGCGTTTGCTATTTTCTTGCTTTTTCACTCTTAGGTTTAAAGACTGGTAAGGTATACTTAACATTACAGGAATAAAGAAATTACTTCACTAAATGGTGAGCACTACCATGAAATTGCATGAGGAATGATCTAATTTGTTACAACTTTAGAATGAGGTAGATGTGTATGTAAAAAAAAAAAACTGTTTCAAGGCCATCTGTCTAGAAACAGGAGTTCCTTAATGAGAAGTTTCAGAAACTTGTCAACTACAGAGGAAAGAAGGAACAGTTATCAAGTAAAAAGAAATGAAATGACATTAATTGTATTTTTAAAATATACTTCAGCAATAAACTAAGAAAAAACCTATAAATATTCAGGTTATACACAAATACATACTATGCTGTTCATTTCTGAAGACTCATAACTTCCGCATGGATGGACACTTCCAATAGGTTCCAGTCCCTCTTCATCCCACATATACGTGCCATCAGAGCTATCAGATGGAGAAAGCTCAAAAGAGGACCCAGCTCTGTAATTCATCTCTGGAGAAATCACACTCTCAGCAGTGTGCTTTGTGCTTTCACTGTTGTCATCCATTGCTTAAAGAAAACAAAAACAGTCAACAAAAAAACAGTCAAAAAAATCCAATATTCCAAAATAAATAAAGGTGTGCATTATTCATGTTTTAATGCTTCCAAACCATATTCTAACAAATATCTAGAAGCATTCTACAATATTAACACCACTCACCCTGGGAAGTAAAAAGTTCAGGCTGGATTAGTAGTTACAACCAAGAGTCCTTTTAAACTACATCTTTGCTAACTTTTTACAGTGCAGTAATCTATCCCTCAAGAAATGTATTTTTTAGAATTCTGTACCTTTTTAATAAATATTTTAATCAAGTGGGTTCAAAAGTTAAGTCCAATTTTTCAACATAACATCTTTCAACACAAGCTTACACTATGAAAGTCCATCAGGGATGTGAAAATACAGACTTTAAAGCACCTTCTCTCTTTCACTGACTTTAAGAGTTAATACAACATGCCATTAGAAGAAAACTAGTAACACCCTTATTTTTAATATTAACTAATTAAATGAGATACCCTACACTTAACTCCCACTACTTAAGGCAGTTACAGCTGTTCTCTCCCTATAGAGAGGAGAAAAAACACAGAGACCACTAATCCAAAATAAAAGAATGTCAAAACAAGGCTAAGAGGAATTCTACCACCTTACCACTAGAGCAGCTAAAGGAGCTACCATTAATTCTTTCACTTAACTCTTAAAAAATAATGATTGAAAAAGATGACTATCATGCAGAAAAAGCACTGGAGAAAATAAAAGGGCTAGTTGTTATAAAAAAACAGAATGGTTAAACATATAAAATAACTTCACAGCAGTTATAGAATCCTGATTTTAGTACCAAAAATTTCAAATTGAATGCAACAAAGTATTTACCAGACATATTTATATCAAGCCAGTCATCAGCATTACAGCAAGATCCTCCACTTTCCTTGAGAGAAGTGAACGGCTCTATGGATGTTACGCTCCCATGCTCTAACTCTTGAATGCAGCTTTCCTTTTGCTGTACTTGTATTGTTTTATTTGGATCTTCTAAATCTATGAAATCATCACTGAAGTCTTCACTCAAGTCATTTTTTTCAGAGGATGACAAAGAAGATATAGATATTTCATCTCCATCATCGCTCATACACATGACATTTGATCCATGTTTCCCCATGCTTTCATGAAGGCCCTCAACAGATTCTGTTCTTTGAGCATTACTCTCCATAATGCTATTTTTCTCAATTGTTCTATTTATATTTGTTGATATTTCAGAGTTCTCCACTATACACGTGTCAGGAGTTGTACTTTTTCCACCATCCACAATAATATTTCCAGCAAACCGCTGGCTAGTAGGCTTTAGCAGAGAAGGACGACTTAATCTGTATCCAAAAGAAGGTGCTGACCCAGATCCATTCGACAGCGGGGACTTCTTTGTGCAAGGAGATGATATACTAGAGTATGGTCTGGTAAATCCATATTTCACAGGTTCATTTCCATTGGGTACATCCAACTGTCTTGCATTTCTTGACCACAGAGTTGACCTCCGAGATGTCCTAACAGCTAGATTTTGACTATGATAAGGCCTTGTAAGATCCACAGCTTTATTAAAGGAATGTGACCTGGTTAACGATGCACTGGGAAGGAAAGAATTCTGAATGGAATGTGAAAAACTTTGTGATCTTACCATTTTTTCACAGGAAGAAGACTTGCTATTGTCTGTAGAATGTACAAGGCTTTCTCCCGAACTTGTTCTTGAGGCATTGGAATTAGCTCTAGGTCTCTGCAAACCTACCATTGGCCTACTTCCATAAAATCCATTTAAGTGTGATTTTGGAGCACTGAGTCCAGAGTACGAGGTCCTTCCTGACAGGGCACCTTTGGCAAATTTTGCTGAACTAGAGAGTCCAGGCAAAGATTTGGGGTTTGATTCCTCAGTGGAAGATACAAACATGTTGTTTTGCTTTGCTGTTTTTGACCCAACAGAAGCAGTATTGTTCAAACCCACCCTGAGCATATCATTAGTCAATGCTCCTTGAGTCCGAGAATACTTCTCAGAATCAATTAATTTGTCATTACAATTATGTTTAGAGTTGGTCTCTCTCTCATTTTGATCACGAAGTTGATATTTATCTGATTTTCTCCAGTTGAAAGAAAAGGAAGACATGTTAACAGTGCCATTATGCTTGCTGAAATTTTTGCCACCATTATTCCCTGCTAAGTTAACAGCTGTCCCATTTGATGTAGGTTGCAAGACGCTTCCTAAAGTTTTTGTTCCGTATTTTGGTAGCCTGGAAACCAAGGATGTCCTGATTTGACTTTTTTCTTCCATGAGCTATCGGGTACATTGGTCCTCAAAGGGTGCGTGAATCTAAGAAGAAGAACGAACATATTAGACCTTAACCAATGACACAAAACTATATACTTTAACATGTATTTGCATCTATGTTTACTACATCCATGTGGTTAACTACACTGTAATTCTATGAAGTAACTCACATTTTATGACTTCCATAGAAATGCCAGTCCAGCTGCAGCAATTTGGCAGTAATGTATTATTCAATTGTCACTCCCCACCACCTAGACTTTCACTGCCTAGCTAAACTGCCTATCCTTTGTCTTCCCCTAATATCACTAAAGGTAAGCTTCAAAAAAGGTTTTGTATTTTTCATCTACCAATTTGAGCAGCAAACTGATTTTCTTGTGCGGTACTATAGTTATTCAATTACATAGTTAAGACTTCATACTTTAAAAAGAACAAACTGAATATAGCACCAAGCTGCAGTCAGCAATCTAAAACTTCCAAAACTACACTGTAAAATTTGACAAAAGCAATTCTTTTCAAAGTTATTCTTTCTAGCCAAGACTGTTCACATTGTACTAGTCACAGCATTGACAGGAAAAGAAATTCTGACAGATGTCACACATCCTCAAGTATGAACAAATAAAAATAGCGTTAGAAGAAACATGATTAAAAGGCTTCTGAAAAAATGAATTCCAAGTTGTTTGCTACCAGAGGGATTACCCTAGCTCTCCATTTCAGGTAGAAGATTTGAGTAAACAGTTACAGTAGGAGTTGTTTTAACATTTTAGCAAAAGAGTAACAAAGTGGTTCAGATTTCTGCCAGCAGAGCAGTACAGCCCATAGGAACCACAGTTGGTGTAAAAGTAACAAATGCACTGACCACAGGAACATAGGCCGGAATATCACCTTCTGAAGAAAAATGTTACTACTGAAGAAAGCTACTTACACCCTGCACCATCAGTAAAAACCGGAAAAGTTGTTATCCCTGTCACCTGAGCATAACGTCAAAGCAAAAGATGCCTTCTAGCAGGTGTTCACTGCAAGTATGTTTCCCCCAATTCCCACAGAGACCCTTCCCCAGTACATTCTCCCAGATTCTGTTTATGTCTGGAATACCCAGCCATGAACCTGCACTCATAGCCCTCTCTCTAACAGCGACTTCTCTCTCTTCACTAATTTTGTCAAAATTCTTTGGACACAATTATACTCCCAGTACTATATAAATAGTCTGAGAGTTCCAGAAATTCATTCTGTGTGATACATATCTTTGCTGTCATTTGCTGATAATTCAGTGGCTGATCATTTCATTTCCCCAATTTCTATGTTACAAGATTAAAAAAAAAAAAAAAACCACCACTAATCATTCATCTTCACCCCTGAATTTTCTTTTTCCATATTCCCACTCAGGATGAAGATCCCTAGGCACTTTTCATCTTCATATGAAAACTGTTGTCAACTTTGGTTGCCTTCTTGTTCCCAGACAACATCTGAGGTACAGGAGAGCAACTGCATTCAGTATCCAAGTTAATACATTTCTTAACAATGACTAAATGTTTCTTGGCATTAATGAATTTAAAAGTTGAGTTCTGTGCAGAGATGCATGAACACACAAACCTACCTCCAAATTCTGAGATAAAAGACATTTATAGCATTTATTTCTTTCCTTTTATCTGTGACTCTTCCTCCCTAGCCCCTGGGAAATACTACTTCTCCAAAAGAGTGGACACACTCGCTGGAATTGGCTGCCCAGGGAGGTGGTGGAGTCACTAACCCTGAAGGTGTTCATGGAACGTTTAGATGTTGTGTTGAGGGACATGGTTTAGTGGGAACTATCCGTGATGGTTGGACTGGATGATCTTGTAGATCTTTTCCAACCTTGGTGATTCCATGATTCTATGAAACATTCCACAACCCTCTTCACCAAAAAATGCGCGTTAGGACAATGTCATTGTGGTCTATTTTATACCGTGCTTTTATTTTAGAAAGCTGTGTCTTGGCCTCAACAATTCTTGGCTTGAGAACTTCCATCTTGCTTTAATACACTTCCACACATATTCATCTTAATATCTGTGCAGATAACTATATCTGTATCAACCTTTTGCACAGCAATACAATATGAAGATTTGCCTAAGTGCTAGTATTAGTATTGTTATTATTAAAGCCTTGCAATGTAGACAGTAAGGACAGGCTAAGTCTCCAAGTTTCAATGCTACATATTAACACAAAGTTTACTCTTGTGTTAAATACTGTATTAGCAAGATGAGGTTTCTGTTGTAGAAGACAGCTGTGAAAGAATACGTTGCTTTTGCTATCCGGATTTTATTTACCGATCAGTTCCACCCACTGGTCTTACAAGGTTGCCAAGACAAAATTTTGTTAGTTCTTGTGTTATTCCCCGAAACTATTATCTGTGTTTGACTTTTCACAGACAGCTAGTAGGACTGAAAAACACCGAAGAAGTTTTTAAACCACAGCAAACTTGCTGATAAACAACACAGAGTAAGTACTATCATACTTACTTGAGGGACAGGAAGTACCCTCTTTAACCACAGCAAGCATTACCTCAAAGTGACTCACTCCCCAAGCTGCAAGACCTCACTAAGAAACATGTCAGATAAAATCAAAGTGGCATTAAAATCATGCAAACTGAAGCACCCCCAGGATTCTGTAAATGAATAGGATGCCGCAGAGCTGTGCTTCTGAAAGTAGGTCTAACTAGAAAGATATTAATAGAAACGTACTCAGAAACATGGCTTTCTAAAGGCTCCTAATGTAATGAAAATATCAGAATCCACATCCTGCAACAGGCAGTGTACATCCACTTAGAAACACAAATCCCCAGTTTTGAAACATCAAGTGAATTCTTGCACACTGAAGTTGAACACACTGAGTTGTACACAAGCATACAAGACTCATTCTTAGCAATAGTTTTATTTTACACTGAACATAAGCACCTCATAACAAATTTAAGAGCTAGTAAGAGCACCATATATTTCTAGATGTGCTCAACACAGCATGTAGCTCCCCAAAAAATTCTGCTATACTATGCAACTGTAGTAGATGGTGTGAGAGTCACTTTGCAGATTGTACCTTAGAACATCCCCTAATCAGCTTCAGTTTTTCATACATTCAAAGAAAATATATGGACAGTCATTCACAAGCACATCACCACTCTTTAGTTGAACTGTAGTAACTAAATGTAGTAACTAAATGTAGTAAACTAAATCACAGTTCACTGCAGCTGAAAATTCTATTTAGACAATAATTATCTAAAGTCAGAACATCAAATTGTTTCTTTTTTTTTTAGAAAAGATATGATGAGTTTATGTACGTTGCATTGCTCAGCTTGTTTGCAAGCTGTATGACTAAGGCAGCAAGCAGTACAAGGTCTCCCTACTTTTTGTAAAGTTTCTGCCATGTGCTTGCAAGTATTTTTATTGACAGGAATACATTAACATCCCCTTTTAGCACAGCAATGACATGGGTAGAACAAACAGGTACATTCACTTCCATTTAGATCTCTGCAGAAATCACCCCAGACAGATTTTAAATTATTATTATTTTTTTAAGAACATCTTACATAGTGATTTACAAACACAAGGAAATAAGAATTGCAATTTTGGAATTAAAATTGCCAAGCACAAATTCCATTTCTGGGCTGAAAAAGATCTCTGTCCCCAAAGGGCATCTATATTCTCTCCAAACCACAACAAGATTGATAAATCTAGCCAGGAGCCCCTCTGCCTCAGCTTGCAGTTCAGACTGGAGACTCCATTTGAACTCCTAAATCCACAGTGAAGGCACCTAGATGCTAGATCTCCACAAACACTGAGCACTCCACAGCCTGCATTAACCTCACAAACCTCATGTAAGTGGATGTATGCGAATTTAGGTGCCTAATCTTAACACAATGATCACCATTTGCTGGTAAGAAAAGGCACTTAGAGCATCTCGTTCATGTGCCTGTACCTATAAAAAGAGAAATCTGCCTACAGTGTACCTATATACCTTATCAAAATGAAATTGTGTCTGAATATCAAATGTCAACCTCCAAGGCACTTTATGCCATGTATATGATGTCAATAAAGTACACTATAATTATTTAAAATAATAATAACCCTTTGCACAACATTACCCTTCACGTTATGAAGCATTCATTTACAGTAAGCAGCATAACACAGAGCTATCAAAAGATATCCAAACTCTAACAAAAAGAGCTTAACTCTTGTAAAGAAATCTTCAAAATCAAAAAGTTGAGCTAGAAAGCTGCTTTCGTGCTATATGGATAAATCCCTTTTGACATCGGTCTACCATCTCTCAGGTGACCACAAAATTTAAATGAGGCCATTTAATGAGATTAATTTAATCCTCCAACAACTGCTGCAAATTAAACTCGAACACTGTTCAGTTCTCTTGGAAGGGTGTTATTCATTTATCCTTAATTAGGGAAGGAGAAAATACTATCTTCAAGAAAACTGTACCAATTGCCTAAAACACCTCAGATAATTAAATTAAATACTGCCTGCAACAAACACGTGCCTGTGTTTTATTATCTACAGAGCTGTAACTACTGTTACATTTTCAATTCTTGGTCACATTTGTTCGGTTGAAGTACAAATGCCATCAAAAAAACTTAACAGCACAGTCTGGCAGATGTTATTTTGCCCCAAAATCTGGAAGTTTTCTTCAAGTTCTCTCAAATTTCCTCCATTTCAACATACATTCACTACTAAAGATTTCATTAACAAGAAGCACAGTACCTGCAAGTTACAGCTGGATTTCTGTATTCCACAAAACTCAGGTTCATTATGATCTGCACAGTATTCCTTTATATCTTAAAAAACTAAACACGTTTTTAGATTTGAGCAATCTACAGATTTTTTTTAAACAAACATTTGAACAAGCAAGCCTTACTCATTTTGCCCTGGGAAATGCTTTATCTAGTTCACACGAGACTAATCGAGAGTTAAACTAATTATAAAGAGCCTAGTCATATATAATAATCCAGGGAAAAGGAATTAAGATCTACAAACCCTCTGAGCTAACAGAAAAGGTGCTATATCCCTATTTTCAATGATATTCAAGATGACGGTGATAAGAAAGGATATTCATTTTTTACCTTCCTTGGCACTTTCCATATAGTATTATTTTACTTAAGACAAGATCCTCTGACATGAGCTTCAACTAGCAAACACAGCACCCATGGTCTGTTTCAAGAGCATAAAGAAGAATTTCCTATATATCATCATCTCTGCAAAGTTTGATTTTGCATCTGAGACTGCACCCTTGTTGTAGAATTACTTTTACAGAAAAAAAAAAGGCAAACAAAAGTTTATATAAGGGCTGCTCTGAAGGTAATATCTCCTATTTTATCATGTTAGCCCACGACAGAGGCAGATGTTGGTGAAATGGCAGTAGAGGTTGAACCTTCCCATCAGCATTCCACTACATGGTATTGCCGTGTGACAGATGGCAGCAGAGGGGTGGTCCGACAAATGGTGTCTGACATGGAAGTGTCAATGAAGCACAGGTGTGTCACTGAATTCCACTACGCAGTAAAAACGGCACCCAGTAACATTCATTGACACTTGCTGAACATTTATGGAGACCAAGCAGCAGATGTGAGCACAGCAAGGTGGTGGCTGGTGCGTTTCAGCAGTAGCAATAGTGGGTCACCTCCACTGGTGAGTGTGGCATGCAGGCTCTTGTTCATCACTGGTGAAAATGCACAGCAAATGGCAGCGACCATGTTGAAAAATAGTGTTTTGTAGCTGAGAATTTGCTCCATCAAATAGTGTTATTGTGCTCTTTGTATCTGTTGTCATTTCCATGGAAATAATTAGGAGGCATTACTTCCAGAGCTATCTACACACATGTTCATCTTTGACAACTTAGGAATATTACTGTCCTTATAACCCACACCAGAGAGCTAACAGTGGTCTGAAGTTCCAAACAGTTCTTTGTAGGACCAAACTCCCTCTTACTGTCATAGCAGTGTGGAATAAGCGGCTGCAGGATGAAACAGCGTGTGCAAACCCTCCTCAGCATCTCCTCATTACTTTCAGATAACAGAAACAATACTTGCCTGTAGCCTACAAGAAGCTGACAGCTGCAACAGTACACAAGCTTCCTTACTCATCCGGAAACATTATGTTCAACAGCACTCACATATGGTAAACGCCAATTACTAATCAGTCAGTTTTTGCTTGATACTTGGTTTGGGAAGACTGACAGAACAACAACTATGAAGCTCAGCACCATTATTCACATTTCTACCACCATCATTTGGATGTTATGGAAGTCAAAAGTTTAGTAACTACGTTTGCCAAGCCAGACCCTACACTCCTATTACTTCCCTTCTCAAGAAAGCCTAAGAATTAAGAGACTACCTAATTCACTTGCTTGGCTCAGTGACAGGTGACCTGAAACAACAGTTTATCCAAATCGATCTATATTTCTAGCACCAAGAACTCGGCAAGATAACTTCCAGGGACCTTCATTCTTTCTCTTGGAAAAGAAAAGCACATTTCTACCCACGAGAACAATATAGAATAGAAAGGTGAAGATATTTCTCCCATGGAAACTTAAGTTATCTCCTCCTCCAGTGAAAAAACTCTCAGCTACACCACTATACTAGAGCTGAGAAGAAAAAAAAAACGACAACAAAAAAAGCTGTTAACTCATGCCCAAGCAGCATGGAAAATGAGTGAAATATACCTTTAAGAACTGAAGGGCAGATTGCAGGCAATGAATGGATGTCTTGAGGCAGGCAGAACCTACCACCTTAAACAATTCCATCCTGTTTTCTGCACCACATTTATAAAAGCAGGTAGTCCTGCTGAAAACAGGCACACAAGACCAGATATTCAAAATGCTGTGAAAAGCTTTCAAGATACCTGCTCCTAACATCTCAGTGGTTTTCACTATAACTATGATGCCCTCTGCACCAAAAAAATAATTGTCTATCTGAAAAAGATGGTATTTTACTTTAATTATTTGCTGTATCCAGATATATCACATTTTTTGTGAATTTAAGTATATTTCAACTGCATACATTGTGCATGGCTTATGGAAACAACTTCTGTGTACTTTTAATACATCAACTTTTCTATCGACACATACATGCTTATATTCAGGACACACAAAGAATGCAGATCTTCTGACCACAGATGTTTAGCGATGCTTTAGTTTCTGGGTTAAAAGTATAACTTAAGGTCCGTTTTACTTAAAAATAGCATTAAAAAGATGTACTATGTATGAATTGCTTTATCAAAGTAGAGAGGTGTTGAATGACATGAGGGAAAGAACAGGGAGGCTCTTGCAATAGGAAGAAATAAGCTTCTTTAGGAACTACTTTGGAACATTGCAGGATGGCCAATAGTCTGTTTCCAGGTTTGAGGGAACTCATGAGAGCTTAACAGAGCGAAACTAGCAGAAGATCTGGCTACCAAACACCTGCTCTGAGCAGGATAAGACCTAAATTGTCTGAGGAATTAAAGAAATGATGAATCCTAAGAAAATCATTCATGCTGTATGAATTGAAAGAGAATACAATTAAAAGTCTTGATGGCAGAGAGATTGAACTTCCGAGTATTTATTAGGCCTTGCATGTTCTTTAGTGTTATTTACCCTGCAGATCAGCTTCAGTTTTGTTGAAAAAGCCCTCTTCTGCAAATTTCAAGATGAAATAAGGTTTACCTACACTGTAGTAACATCCTCCAAGCCTTCTTTTCTCCCCATCTTCAGCCTGAAGCACCTCTACTCTTGAATCAAATACCAATGTTTCACAAAGATATCCATGAATTTTTGGCATCTCCCTTTACAATGCCCAAGCTGCATGGCGATTCATACCAGTGCTCCTGACAGCTGGTTCTTTGAGAGTACAGTGATTAAAGCATGGTAAGAAATTCCAAGACATTTAATGCTGTTCTGCTTCTCATGTGTTCAAGGTTGTATGACTCCTTTCCCAGACTTCAGGGAGCTTAGAACTAAGTCCTTTTTTATTGTTCCTCCATCACCCTCGGGTACACTGATGTTCCAGCCACATGGAAAGTTCATTCTGGAAAACACCACATCAGTTACCCAAGCTACTGTTGCGCTGAATTTCAATTAGAGTTGGTCAGAATACACTAGTTCAAGAGATATAAACAGAGGATGATAATGTACAGAGATTAAAAGAGAACAAGGCATCAAAAGAGACTGTTTCTTTTCTTCCTAACATTAAACAATATCACCAATCAATATAGCAGAGGGATATTTCTAAAGACTACATTCCTTGCAGTCTTCAGAAATAAGCATTATTGTTACTTAGAATACTGTTTCTTAACATTTAGTATAGCTAGAGGACATAAGATCTTACCAAAGTAAAGGAAACAGAAAAAAAGCCGCTCCTCTTTTGTAGAAGAAAGCTACTAGAACACTTACAGAATCAAAAAAACTCCATTCATATCCCTCAGAGCCACACTCACAATTCACTTTGTCATTAATGCTACTGACACTGAATGTCAGGCACCTCAAGGGAAGAGGAAGAAGGAGGGATGCTAACTGGTATCAGCCCAGAAATTACTGCTTTGTAATATTTTGCCCGCCTCTGCATTGCATAATAGTGAAATAGAAAATATACATTTTCAAAAACAAAATTTTATACAAAACCTTAACAAGAGATAGTAATAAAAAAACCCCAAACTGGGATTTGCATTATCACATAACCTTTAAAACTTCATTAGAAAGAAAAGCAAGTTTCAATTAAAAGGAAGATCTTTGCTAGGGTTTCTCAAATAGGTAAGTCTGTGCTGATCTTCAGCAGTCTCACAACAATGACTATTGAGGTAGAGGGCAGCGAGGATCTAGAAGTTTAGCCAGCTGTAGCAAGGGAGCAGCTTCAGGACAAAAAAAATATGGAAGGTGATACTGGGGAGAGAGGAGAATGCTTTACTCCCAAAAGGATTTCAGGGTCTGACTGAGAATAGAAGAAATAGATCCAAAATCAACACATCTCACTTAGACTCCACTTTAATCTTCTTTTTAAATGGAAGAAACCAAGTTACTATAGTTCATTCATAACTGAGAAGTGAAATCCAATGAAACTTGCTGTTTCCCACATTAGTGGCTGGCAGCCTGCTCTCAGGGGCAGGAGTCAGTGAGCAACCAGAATGAAGTGCAGCAGAGGCGCATCACTCCTCTGAAGCTGCTAGCTACCTGATGCGTCTTCATGGAGAAATCATTTTCCCTGCTTCCTCAGTTCTACTCTTCTGCTCACAGCAGCGGTGAAACATAGTTGCAAGATAACCTGTTTTGCCAAAATTCTTACCAGCTCCTTCAGCAGGAACTACAAATGGCTTAGACACTGACAGACTCAACGTTTTCATTGAGTTTGTGCACTCTTTCTAACATTCATCATAAGGCAGCAGCATCATATGCTGTTACATTTGAACTAGCAACGTCAACTCCGGTCTTACAAGGAGCACCCGACAGAACTGGAGAAGAGGAGGCTCAGGGGAAACCTTACCCCTCTCTACAACTCCCAGAGATCCAGACAACACAAGGCAGAGTTGATAAACAGGCTACATTATGTGTGTTGACACCAAGAGCAGATTCCACAGCATTATAAAAGGAGGAGAGGATACACCGTAATAAATCAGAAGCAACTGACCTAATCATGATTGATATACCTAACTCCAATGAAAAAAACCACTCGTGCTAGAAGGAATTAAAATATGTTGATTACTTAGTTTGTTACCTACCAAGAAATAGACTTCATGGACAGAACCTCCACAACAGGCTCAGCCCGGGTGAGTGAGTCAAGTAGACAACGCTTCTTAAGCAGGGCAGCTTATGGCACTTACATTCCAAAACATGTATTGTTTTCAAAATCCTTGCTGATGTGCAGATACAAGGGGTCTTTATTTGTTTCAATTCGTTGATGACATTATTCAGTTCCAATTGTTACCAAATTTGCAAGGACAATAAACAGAAAGGAGAAAAGCAAACTAGGAAGAGATATGCACCATCTGTCTGCCATACAGCTATAATGCCCTGCAACCTAAAGACAAAGACCTACTGCTACAAAGAAAAGTTAGGCCATCCTATTATGCAAGCACCACTCCCACTAGTGCTGGGACCTTAAAACACATCTCTAAGTCACTCTTTTATGCTGCCTTAACACTTCTTCGTATGTGGCAAGACTTCTATCCTGGAAGGTAATTATAAGGTGAGGGGGTGGGAATGAAAGATGTAACCGCGTTTCAAAAAAGATTTAAGCTATTAGCCTTTATGACATAATCAGTGATAATTAAGTTCTATTCTGTAGTTAAGATTGACTGAATAATCCCAAACAAAGCCCACAGTCTAGAATACGAGCGTTCTAGAAGCGAAACAGCAGATCTCAAGCCTCCTCACAGACTTGGTGATTTTTTCAACATCAAATAATTGACTCCAGGAACAAATGACTGCATTTGCAGATGGTATAATTCCCTCAGAAACAGCATTTCACGTCGGTCATTTCAGTTTTTCTGAAATGATTACTCTGTCTCTGAGTTCAGACACAGAAGCAATGTCATTCCACAAACACATTGGATTTAACTGCTCTTGCCAAGCAACTACTTCACTTAAAGACAAACCAAGACCACATTCACTAGAATACGTTACTTTAAAAGTGAAGTCCTAAGCATGTATATTAATGAATAAGCATGTTAAATTGAGCAAAATGCTACACTCATGAAGAACAGCATCACTTCTGCCTCTGAACTATGCTGTCACCCAACAATTCAAACACATCCTCTCTTCCCTCCACCTCCGCTCAGACAGATTTTTTTCACCCCTGCTTCAGTACCAAACTGAAGAATCTGTTTCAAGTTGAAGTTCTCTGCTACTTATTTAGTAATGCTACCAGAGAAGGATTTTCTTGCTGCTAAGAATGGGCAAGCCGGTCACCAGGTAAAAAACTTTGACTGTAACTGATTATAAATAGAAATAGCCCTTTTCAGACCCTCACCTTGCCCATCCTCCTCCTCTAGTTCACTCATTTGTCTGATGCAACTACGCCAATTAAGAACACTGAATTGCCTTAAGCAAAAACCCTATTTGATTGTACAAACTCTTACTGTTTAATATATTTTTAATTGACTATACGATAATGATTGAAGCACTGCTACTGGCATGAACCATATTTGAGCACTTCATCTACATCGGTATCTTAAGGTCAGCAATTCCCACCAGCTTCAATCTCCACCTAAGCTCTACATACCATCAACACAAGTTTTCCCTCCTCCCAACTCATGGATGCTCATTCTCCTTATTGGTACCCGCTTGCTAGAGGTTAAGCTGAATGACATTTATAGATACTGGAGACTGCATGCAGGTTATAGACTTACTGGTACTGAGATAAGCCTGAGGAGGCTCAGGGATGAAAAGTGAACAAAACTGTACATGGTGAAATAGTAGGCGGATAGATAGAAGAAAATTCAAGGAACTCCTTTTGTACAAACTGCCAATGCTATTTTAAACTAATTTAGTTTTTGTCAGAAGATCGTGGCCTTGACAAAAGAAAGTGTCCAACTATGGCTACAGATTTTTAGCAATATACATATATATTCTCAAACAGAACACTGCTGGATTAAAAACAGCACTAGAAAAGGGAACAACAGAGCAAATCTTTAAAACTTCTCTCATGAAAGAAAGCACACTCTGCAAAAGCTTGAAACAGCAAACAAATCCCTGTATTTCTCTGGGTTCGGATCCTAGCAATTCAGATGTCTGGATTCAATTCTCTAGCTCATCCATCCAGTTCCAGCAGTTAAACTTATTTTAAAGACAATGAATAAAAAAATACCGTCTCCTGTGTTAGTCTTAAAACAATGCATCAGGAAGAAGATAAGCAGGGCAAGCATATAATATGACTTCAACTGTTTTCAGTTCATAGGATTTCTTGAATTTGATATATTTCGGTTTGGAACTCCCCACAGAACTCTACTCTGCTATCCTGTCCAGCCTGCCCTTGAGCCTCCAACCTTTTTCTGCCCATGATTTCCTTAAGAGTTCCAGAGCACTGCTGCTAACTCTTAGAAAGATTAATTTGACAGAGCTCACTTCTTGTATAGAAGGATACTGCAAACAGCTGGAGTCATATTTATCCTTCCTGGAATAGATTTGATTTTTGTGTCTCTATGTGAAGTGGTCTCTCTTCCAAGGCTGGAAGTCCTAAAAGGTCATCAGACCTCCTCAAACCATCTGTTTTACACTTCTCTAATCAACATACTTTCCCTGAAGATTTAAATATATTAACACACAGGTTGCGCAATGGGGACTACGACTACATTGACTGTTACCCAGGTTATTTGGGACTACAGGAGTCCTCATACACACTCCAGTTCAACACTGTTGTAAATGCCCTACATTGCAAGGACTGGCCACTGATTTCTGCCCTCATTATTACCAAACAAACCAGTTAAGAGGATCAATTTGTTTCATGTGCTTTCAAGAAGATACTAGATTGCTTGTATTCTCGGATATCAAGTTTAACTGACTTCAAAATCCATCCTTAATCAAAAATACTGCAGCCATATACCAGCATATCACAGCTTTCAGTTGAAACTTAACTTGCTTATTTCTAAACCACAGTCATTTTTAAAGCACCACTGGAATTTCATTTCATTAGTGCTGAGTAGTTAGAGCTTCTGTCTATGATTTGATTGCTACAAATCAGTTCCCCATCTCAGAACGTAACTCTGAAAAATATTTCAGAACAAACAACTTAGCAAGTCTACCAAAGAATTAAAAAAAAGAAAACGTTTGCAACCGCAGACTAACAGCCTTCCATAAGTATTTTAACATTTTCTCACTGATTTTCCAATACACAGATTTGAACGTACCCATCAAGGTCAGCTTTTAAACACACAGAAGTTGCAGACACTTGTTATACTTTCACACAATCAGAACTGAAAAGTAAAACTGTTTCTCTAACAAACTGAACAAAGTAGACACATGGAACACAAATAACTGAACACGAATAGCGACAGCTTGTCCACAGCATCAGTTTCTCCCATATCAGCTTACTAACTTACACAGAGATGGTCATTTGTACTCACGTTTTACTTGAATTTATAGGGCACGGGGACATATGATTAGTTTCGTTTACTCAGCTTCTCAATTTATCCATGGTAAAGTGCTATTTTTATACAAAACTATGTCAGAGCACATTCACAACTGCAAGATTTATATGAAGACTGAGGCATTCTGTTTTGTGCTTTTTCTTTTTCTTTTTTTTTTTTAATATCAACTGTTTCCTGATGGACAAAGGTATGCAGGATGAAAGATTCTGCTCCTTTCCTCAAGTCTCCTGCTACTAACAACAGCATCTTTGGCCTCCCAAGCTTAAACATATGCAGGTTTGCCTCAGTGAGATGCACATTAGCTGGAAGCAAGAGCTTCCACCAACTCATCAAAAATCAATTGATTAACAAGCCTATGTAACAGTATTACTATATGAAGTCAGGTTTTTTTAATATGTATTTCTATCTTTAATATGATTCACAAACTGTAACTGAGTATCACACAAATCCATTGTCTATTGAGAAACTTTGTATCTATGTAGAGCCCAAAGCATATATGGTATTTTCGAACCAAGAGAACCCAGGATATTCAGGACATTCTCCCATGATGTTCAGCTTAAGTTCTGCTGAGTGTGTCACAAGCCATCTGGGCTAAGGAAGCTTAAAACATAGGAGTTCTTTTGCAATTCAGAAATTGTTTGCAATTTAAGGGTTCTTCCAGACCCCAAGCTTGTTCAACCACCACATAAAGTAAAATCTTATCAGCAGTTTTCCTCTGGCTAAAAAACTAAGGAACTCCAAGCAGAGCAAACGTTGCCAACATTAACCATGCTTCCTCTTCAATCAAAGCCATTAAAATGCACTCCGCAGAACACTACCTCAAATCAACATGGACTAAGTGCTCATGAAAATCCCAACAATCTTTATTGTGAAAAAGGCATTTCACTGAGAACTTGTGTCACCAGTTCCTCACATGACCAGTGAAAAACACCCCCCAGCCCCAGGAGCCTTTCTTGTCTCACTATACAACACTACCAACAGAAGCGTTCCAGCTGAATTCTTCACCCCTTTAGAACAGAGGGACAGTAGCTAGCAAGTAAAATCCAGATCTCTACATCTCTGGCAATCAAGCTACTTTAGACTAAAAATGGTACGGGATGCTTAGAACAGCCTCAAAAATGCATCTAACTTGACAGAAGTTCAGAAGTGAGCTTCAATATGTGTCCCAGAGGTAGGAAAAAATACAGAGACCTACACTGACTAGCTCAACTTCACCTTTGGAATAATTACTATAACGGTGTTCTGATTTTATTTTAACATACACGCATTCAGCTATACAGAAATTTACATAAGCCTTCTTATTGCTTCAAGTGAATCACAATACAGGATTTTAAACCTAATTATCAAAACCACCATTAGTATTTTCATCTTGTTAGTATCCTTGTTGGCAAAGAATTTAATCCTGCTAGAAAGCTTCTAACTAAGGCGATGGCACTGCTCTTTACACTTCCCAACAGTGGCAAAAATGAAACAACACGACCAAAACTGTAACCTTTCACTCCCTCTTGTCCCCTCCATTTCCACAGACTTCTAACAACTGCAGACAAGCAATGTTCATTTGAAGACTGAAAGCACGATGGCTTTATATCAAGAAAGCCTGTGCCAACTCTTCTTTGCGTCTGGTTTATTCCAAATAACCAATCCATCTTAAAGGATGATCAGGTCCAAAACTAATAGGTTTTACCCTAGAAAGCTTTTACACGAGCAGTTCCATTAAACAGGATTACTTATTAGTATAACACTACGTTAATTGAGATCATTATGTTAATTGTGGTCATTACTATTCATGTTTTTATATAGTCATACATATTAATAATTAAATTCAGAAACACAAGGTGTCATAATGAACAAGAAGTAACTGCAGAAATCTCCTAAACCCCAAATATTTCTTATGACTAAACCCCAAATATGTCTTATGATTAAAGATACTACTTAGCCATTTTTGGAGCCCAAACATCGAGATTACTATACTGAAAGGTGTTGGCTGTAAGGAAAGATTAAACTTACATTTTAACTGCTGCAAGTTGTATGTTGACATAGATGCTAGGTTAACATCTGCTTGGTGACACCTCTTCAGCTGGGAAGTATTAAATTCCAAATTGGCCCATACAATTTAGGGGTATGCAAGCCATTAAATACTTGAGAAACTATCTCTCAGTCTCATTCAGTATCACTAAGCAAGATTAAATATTTACTGCGTCACACCAACATGATGAAGCATTTCCAATTTCTAAAACCCTTCAGAAAAAATATTTTTCAAATTTCAGGGAATTCCTCAAGTGGTCCCCATTATAAAAGCATGACGAAGGAGACCTTGGACGCAGCCTCACTCTGTTTTTAACACTGTGATAACAGAACTTCCTGTTCTGCACCAAATCAAGGCTCGAGGCCCACGTACAACAGAAACAAACCTGCTAGGAGCAGGAAGCACCAGCCCTACACGCTGTACCAATCACTCCCCAAACCGGCATACCAGAGCTCCCATTCTTACCTTAAACCGCCGCCTGGCCCGGATCCCACCGCAGCACTACAGCACGGAGCTCCCATGCACTCTGCGTTCTCCAGCCGAAGACGAGCAGGCCGATGTCCTGCGAGCCGAGGGCTATGGCTGCCAAGGTCTCATGGCGTGTCAAAGTGCAGCCAGCAGCGCGATGCCACCGCGGCAGGCTCTGCGTGATGCAAGCAAAGCCCGTGTCACCGCGGAGAAATCGCTGCAACACGCGTAACGCGCTCTGGACGGTGCAAGGGAAATCTGAACCAAATTATAGCTGAAATACACCACAGAAAATAACATCTCAGCATTTTTTTTAATTGCTGTCTTTAAACAGCCGTACACAGGGTTCTTTTCGCTTAAAGCCGCTTTTCGGCGCTACAAAGGGATCTGCGCGAGCAGGGCCCTCAGCAGCGCTTTCCTCACAGCCTGCAGGTACGCCCCGACTGCAAGCCGACAGCGCGGGCCGAGCGGGGCCTGCCTGCCTGCCGCCGGGCCGCCCCACGGCCCCCGCACACCTGGGGCAGGGCAGGCGGCGAACGGGAGCCCCGCTAGCACGCAGCGCGCCCGAGGGTGCGGCTGTGCCCGCAGAGAGAGCCCTCACCGGCCCCTCCCCTCCCCAGCCGCCAGCCGCACGGCCTGCGGGGCTCGTGATGCCGCAGCCCCCTCCGGCCGTCCTCCGCTGCCGCCGGCTGAGGGACGCCCCGCAGCGCTGCGCAGCGCCAGGGACAACCGCGGCACTCACCGCCGTGCCGCGCGCAGGCCGGAGCCGTCCCCTCCTCGGGCCGTTCCGCGCTTCGCCACACGCTCAGGTAGCGGCCGCCGAGCACCCCGCCCCGCACCGCCCCGCCCCGCCCGGCCGGCCGGCCCGCCGAGGGAGGGCCGGAGCGCTCAGCCCCCACCGCGCATGCCCGCTGCCTCCCTTCCGCGTCCCCCGCCCCACCCCGACGTCGAGGCGGGCGATACGCGCCCGACCCTTGAGTCCCGCCCCGGGTCCGTTAGGTGACTGTGTGCGTGGAGCCGTGCGTGTGCTGGTGTTCGTGCGGTGCCCTTTGTACTCCCTCGTCGGGGACTGAGCAGGCCGGGCTGCCCTAACGAGGCTGTTGGCCAGGCAGAATAACAGGCTGCGTGTTAGAGCATAGGGAAGTAGGCCTGCAGGTATCCCGGCTCTGAGGGAGGCATACAGAGTGCTCATGGCGCAGAGACCTCACACGTGTCCCCGCTACGTGAAGAGCCCGGAGGGATGCTGGCAGCCAAGAGAGGCCAGGCCTTTCTCCTTGCTCACGCTCACAGAAGCGCTGCTGGTGTCGTGTCCTGGCCCTGTCTGCCTGTCCCACCGACAGACAGAATATCGAAGCTTCTGCGTGGTTCATGAAGTTCTTTTCCTGCGGCTCCTTGAGGTTGCTCAGATGACTGCAGTGGCTCAGTGTTTACAACCTGCAGCCTTTGCTACCTGTGCCTTTGCTTGGGGCGTATGTTTCTGCTTCTCCCCTGTTTTGGGATCTTTGTTTCAGCGTATGCATTTCTGTGCTTCAGCTTCAGATTTTCAAAGCTTCATTTTTCTGTTTTGAAATTTACAATAACTTCTTAACCCTTGTATACCTGCTTTGTCAGCCCTCCCAGAAGAGGAAAGCTGTGCAGTAGCTTCAAGCTATGCTCACGTGGAAGAATTAAGCCCTGTTGCTGATAAGCATTGATTGCTGCAGCCTCTTCCTCAGCAGTCAGCACGCTGCCTGAGGTGAGCCTTCCTGCCGGTGTCAGCCCAGCTCCACCAGCATCTCTGTACACATGGGCTGTGAGAACTCCGATACATCTGCCCCATAGGCAGCATAAAGGCCTTCTTTAAAATAAGGAGTAACAACTGAAGCCTTTGTACGTCTTTTTGCCTGAACTTGAATGTACCCATCACATTAATGGATTTATTCTTAGAACAATTTGAAGCATAATTGTTCCCCTACAGTTCAGGAAGAAAAAAAAAAAACATAAGTGGAGAGATTAAATCTCTTGCGCAAAGCTAAAGAGATAGCAAAGCCAGGAAATGAGCTCAGATTTCCTGAGTCAGCCGGCCTTGCTTTAACTGCACAGTCATCCTCTTTCAGTCATTCTCAGCTTCTGAGCACTAATGTAAACATCAACAGCATTAGCACAGATTTGACTTTTTCTACTTTGTACAGAATGACTTTACTGTTCCCACTGAAATTTCCTCCAACTTCTCAATTTCCTTCCCAAAATTGAGATAAATTATATCACAGACTGACCAGGATAATCTTAAATTCCCACTGCCTTTCTCAGGCCCTGGCAAGTAATGTCTTCATCCTCAGCACAGTAAATACCTGCTCAGAAAACAACTGTGGAGCTTAGGCAGGTACCCAAATGGACAGGTGGAACTGATCAAGGAACAAATTGTTCCCTATCATCACACTTTTCTGCCAGATCAGAGTACTAGGAGCACTTGTACCAGCACAGGGGAGGCGCATACACTGTCTGCTGACCTGGAAGTGGTGGCAGAATCACCTTACTAACTCTCATTATTTGAAAATGATTATGAAGGCAAACTCTAAATTAATATCTTTACAAAAAAAAAAGAAAACGGCCTAGAGATGATTTAGGGCAGAGTTGAGAACCTCTACTATGTGTTTAGACACCTAACAAATTGCCACAGTGCTTGTATAGCCTCATGACTGAGATGGAAAACTCGTAGTTTTTTTTTTAATAACTTCAAAAAGGGACACATTACTTGTACAACTTGAGCTTCTGACTACGTTAGTAAAAAGATACTCTTAACAGTCCTACTGACAGACTACTGACTAAGATCTAGCCATGATCAAGCGCACTGTGTTTTCATATCAGTTTATTATTTGATGTGTCTTCATCTTGAGGACTTTCTGTTCAATTGATTTTATACTAAATTAATTTAAATGGATGTTATTGCACTTGGAGATGGACTAGAAGCTTGTTTCATCCACTTCACATGGTGTAGAACTGTGCTGCTATCTCCAAGAACCAGAGACACAGCAATGGATGTGAAGAACACCCAGAGAAGAATGAGAGCCAGATGAGTAGGTTGTGCTATTTACACAACTGCTGTGCCACCCTCCATCAGTTTGCAGACCAGGGACATATTGTCCAAAGATGGATTTTCCCATGGATTTGTTCAGGTATCAGGAATTTCAATGCAGGGAGCATAGGAAGGCCTAGTTTTCCTTGTAATAGTGGAGTATTTTGAGAGTATCCAGCCATAACCTTGCTGGTTTTTTCAACTTCAGCTGATTTGCTGATACACTAGCTTATTACTAAGTAATAACGTTATATTTTTGTAACAGTCCTGAATTTTGTCCTAGGTAAAATGAAGCCATGTACATTGTTTTCACAAAGTCACTGCACGGCTGAGTCTGGCAGGTCTCTCTGAGTCACAGAAATATAGAATCATAAAATGGTAGAATGGCTTAGGTTAGAGTGGATCTTTGGCCTTTTCAACTTGTACTTTTGTGAACTATATAAATAACTCCATTTTCATAGTGCCTTAGGAATATGTATTAGAACAAGTTCAAAAAGTTGATGAACTTGTTTTCTGAGATAATGAAGACAGGAAACAATGGGCAAATGCCAGATACAGAAGTATCTGTATGACTGTGCTTGTATACGTGGGTATTTACTATTTCCATGCATTAAGTCCACAAGTAACACAATTTTGTATAATAAATAATTATACAATAAATTCAATAATTATATAAGAGAAGAATAGTCAGTAGGAAATTCTGCTTGTTGCAAACAGAGGTCTTTACCAGTTCACCATCACTGCATCTTCTTTGGTGCACATGTGGGAAAACAGAAACGAGCTGAAACTCATTCTGCTGAGAAATGTGATAGCCTAGTCGTACTTCAGTCCTGTATTTTTTGTAATTGGTTGAAAGAGAATCCAGATTTATTGCAATGAAGTACTGAGCATTTGACATGCTTTCAGACATTAGTGCTACCTACCACTTTCTAAATACATGCACAGGATAACATTTAAATGAAGAACTGTCCATTAACGGTCACAAAGCTGCTTTGTTATTTAGGCAGCTGGCACAGAGGTCTATCTTTGATTTCCTAAGACAATGTTCCTGTATTTATGTTTTTATCATGTGCTTGATGTTACCATTTCTTTACTGGAGCAGCGCTGTGGTAGAACTCTCCAGGACCAGCTCAGTGAGAACTTAAACCCTGCCTCAGGCAATCCTTACACCATGCTGCTGCTGTTGCCCTTTCTTTTAAGAGATGTCCACCCATAATGCTTCAAAACACCACATTAGTCTAAATGATTTAGACCTGCTTCGCTGTAACAGACTAGTTAAACTACTTAAACAGTCTAATTAAAACTACTTTGTAAAATACTGCCTTTTTCTCTGCATGTCCTCAGTAGCCACGTTTCTACCGGTATGCAAAAGCATCTAGAGATAGCGATTAAAATCAAACTGTACATGCTACATGCCTAAAATCCAACTGTGCAGTATTTCCTTTCTTTTAAAATATGTTTCCCTCAGTATCTAGCTGCTAAAACAAATTAGTATATATATCATTTAAGTCTGATATAGCTTATTTTTAATTCCAGCTTAGTTGGTATTTCCACAGCCTGAATGCCCCAAGGAATACAAGTGTCTAAGATTTCCTCTGAGTCAGTAGGAATTTGGAAGCTCCTGAAACATAAGTAAAACATGTTATTTCAGCTTGATTTATAGGTATGGAAGTTACATCATTTTGTATAAATAAAAATTATTCTAAATCAGGCTGGAGAAACATTTTCACCACGGTTTGTTACTGAAATGTTGACTAATAATCTCAGAACTCAAAAATATCTTTCTACTAGTGACACCATTATGGAAATTTATCTAGTGTGTTTAGGATTTTTTTAACCCAGTCTATGAAAACATAAGTTAGTGACAAAATAGAAAAAATAACTCAGACTGTTTCTAATAACCACATCCAAATGTAGCAGAATGAGAAAAATGGACTGGAATTCAATGAAATCTCAGTAGATTCAGTAAAAACAGTTAAATATGTTTACATGCTTGGCATCGTACGGCTTATTTTTACGCAAATATTGTTGCAAAGGATCTTCTTTTGTATGTATGCTTATCCTAAACTGACCAACGTTGATAAATTATATTCTTGGTAAATTTTGCAGTGAATAACATAGCAGTGAAGTTACACATATTAAGAAATGAAATGTAGAAGTCAAAAAACAAATAGCAAAATAATACAAGTATAAGAGCATCAAATATGTCTATCTGTTTTCATTTGACAGCATTCATCTTAACATTCATCCACAGAGAGAGACTGTCGGCATCACTCAGCAGATGAAAACAAAGATGAGCCTTCTGAGCCACATTCAGAAAATGCTTAGAAATGACAAAAGATACCTGATCTGAGGTTTTTGTGATGTGAGAGATTTGCAGATTAATCTCACCTTCCTTTCTTAGGGAAAATTCCCACTGACTGGGCAACCCTATGAAAAGGTACATAATAATGGAAAGGATTAATTCTCATTTATCTAATCCAAGAGAGGATCCTTTTAAGAGCAATCCAGTTTTTGGGTCCCGATTCCTAGCTGAAGCAGACTGCAGAAAGGAATTAAATAAAGTGTTATTGCTTCCATGAACACTTCCTCAATTATATTACATTTTAATATGAAAGTCATTAGTTTCAATTAACTTTGAGGTGTTAAAAAACAACAAAAAAAACCACACAAAAGCAAAAAAACAAGCAGATCGTTCCAATAGCAAACAGCAATTTCAAAATACAGTTCAGGACTTCGGAAACAATTTTATTCCCTGTGTGTATTTGACCCCAATCTTTCTTGTCAGAACATGTAAAAGCATCCAAAGATAAAAAATGAAAGCTGAAATTCCATTTTTTCAGTGACTAGATTACATTTTTGGTATTAAATGGGGATGAAAATAAAGAGCTCAAAGATGCAGATTAAAAAATGCAATTGCTTTTCCTTTTTTTTTGTGCACATGGCAGTAACACGTGCTCTGAGAAAAGAGCTGACCTTATCTAAATTTATGTGACCAACCTAACCAGTATAGCTCAATAATTAACTGGATGTCTCAGAGCTCCACAGGAACATTAAGTACAGTAACACTGTATTCTCAAAATCATGGTTGGAAAAATCCTGAAATATCACATCAGAAATGTTTTGTCTTATAAGGGTTTTTTTCTCCTCTATACTTGTTTCCTTTCCATTTTCTTTAGGTATTGGGAATCATCTGAAGAATGTAAGTGGCCAATTAGATGATTCTTAAATAGCAACCTTGGCCTGTTGGAGATCTAATTTATACAGGTTGCTCTTGACTGCTCCTTCAAATGGCATTGGTTGGTTCACCTCAACATCAGCTGGAGGACAGGCTGTCACTGTCTGCAAGGACCTTCCTTACCACTGAATCTTTCTGGAAACGGCTGTCAAAGTCAAACAGTTCGGTTGCAGTGAGTGTTAGCTACTTGCTTTCCTGTCAAGTAAGAAAGCTGGATTCTCACAAAGGCAAAACAGAAGAAATGTTTTTCTTCTAAGTAGGTGCCTTCCCTTGATTCATGGACTTCTGAAGTCACCATCCCAAGAGATTTTGCCAGAAATATCGGAGCCGGAGATTCAATCGCTGGTTTATGTAGTAAGATGTTTAGCAAGGTTCTGCTGTACTTCTAAACCCGGAGATGCTGAAGGTGTTTTTCTCTGAGTTAATAATTACTAGCTGTAGATAGCAGCAAGCTGGAAGAGACTGAACTATTTTAGAAATGCATGCAATAAATAATAGTGGCTATGCTTCAGATGGTTGCCACAAGGCTCAAGGACAAATTCTAAACAGCATGACTGGCATTTTAATGGCTAAAAATATGTCTTCGGTCCACATTGTGAAAAATCAATTAGAATACTCTTACAGACCAAAAGTTTCATGCAAAACAGTGAATAAAACCACTGCCCTTCCTGCCTTACTATAAAAATAGCTATGAAAAATACTTTCTCCCCTAAATCCTTTGACATCTGGGAACTCCTTGTGCTCTGAAAGCATGAGTGCATCCCTGGAATATGTTTTAGCAGGGGTAAGGCTATTTCTAATTTATTTCAAATAAACGGGGGTATACAAGATGCCAGGGTCGAACTGGAAAGCCGGTGGCAAAGATCTGGAATCAGCAGATCCTCACTTCAGATCTGCATGTTTATGACTGAACCATGCAACATCCAGGATGAAACACTACCAAAATGGTACGGAGAAAGAACATGAAATCCAATACTCTGAATGTAAGAAAGATGTAACAATAGTAACTGTGAGTAAAATAAGAAATGTTGGGAGATATTCTCCTAAATGGTGGTGGTTAAGAACAGGCATGACTGAGGTGCATGTAATTCTCAGAGATGCAGAAAAAGAGGACAACGCAGACAAGCTAAGGGAAACCTCTACTGAGAATGCAGGTCAAGTGCAGAACTAACTCAAGCCACAAAGATGCACATAGAGAAAGTAATAGCAGATAAGCACTTGTAAAATAATAAACCTACAAAGAATTCACAAGGAGTTGGATAAGCTTTTAAGGAGTACCTGGCTTTCCTCCATCTTTCAATATCACTTTTAACTGTGTATTTGCAAGCGTTTTTTAGGCATCCGATTTTGTTTTTATGTTACATTTTTAAAATACAATGCAATCCATTTTCAAGAACATAATGATAGTCTGGCAACGTGACTGTATGTATTGAAAAAAGTGAGGGCAAATATTGCAGACAATTCAATCAGTAACATAAGGAGAGTTGCTGGGTGTGGATTTGGTACTTACATGTAAAGGAGGAGATTGGTGAAAGGGGACCATTGTCCTTGATGTATTGTTCACTTACTAAAGTAAGAACTATATTGCCTGGACTATGGTTCTTCCAGTGCATGCAGTGATAGGCACTGCTCTATTTCTACAGCATTTAATTCCTCCTAAGACTCCAGATTCAGCTGTTGTGTCAATTACATACAGAGGTACGCAACATTGCGTGGAATATCATTTTCTTCATGTTTATCAGAAAGCACTTAAAGAAGTTATCATTTCAGAGAAAAAATTTCTAACAATAATTAGCTCAGGACGCACTGTGGTATCCAGAGGAAAAAGGGATTTGGAGGCATTTTCATTTTAAAAGAGATACCTCATTATTATCTCTTAAGAAAATCTTCAAAGATGACAACCCTCATTAAAGTGAAAATTCAACAACTGGAATTTTCTTACTGATTCCAAAATACTTCGCAAGACAAAGGGGAGATGGGAAAAGATGTTTTAATGCTAATTGTATTTAGACTAGACCTCTTTACTGTTCTAATCACCTAAGTAAATAACTGTGCCCTTCATCCTGTCAGAGGCCGTGTGGTGGTTTGCGTTTAGAGGGTTGTATTTTGATACTAAGAGAACAGTAGCATGTGCTGCTGATGCATCTAAATCATGAGTAGTAGTGCAGACACTAGTTAGGAGAAATGAACGTCATTTTTCCCTGGGGCTGTACTTCTGTCATAGTCCAGGTATCCTGGGAGTCCTTTGATTTTGTGGAAAGTACAAAGAGCACAGAAAGAGCTGCATATAAGAATATTAAACGTTATTTATCTGGTTGTAAATGACCTGGAGTGGTGTAAAGGTGAGAAAAAAAATCAGACGGGGATCAGACACCAGAAAGGAAGAGAAACAAAATATACTTTAAATATGAGTCAGAGAAAGGTTTTTTAAATGAGAAGGAAAAAGGGAATCTTGCTGGTAAGAGAATATCAGATCTCATGAAATATTGAAGAGAGGAGTAAAAGAAACAGGCCCACCATTTTTCCCTGATGTAATGGAGGCCCCCAGCATGCACTCTCTTCATCTCGCCTTTAATTCCTTATGTTATTATGAGGGCATCCTCTTTCTAGGTGGATACACAAAAGTATTGCTAGGGAGACACAGTAATGATCTCTAGAATCTTACACCTGAGGCCAATTATAAGCACTTAGCTAAACATATAGTTTGCATATTCAGTGAATGAATTAAAATGTATGTATCAGATAGAAGCATAATAGCCCTTAAATCTGTTTTCTACATCAATGCTTATGGACACATGAGAATTTCCTGGTTTGTTAGTCACTGAACAAGTAGGTGCTGGTACAGCTTACTGTGCCATTTCATGAGTCATGGAAATCTACTGTCATTTTAAAAGCAGAATTTACCTGGCAATTTTAATACATTAGTGCCCAAGGTTACTGGTTTTCTAAAAAAAGCTGAAGCGAGGATCTGCAGTCCTGTGATACTCCTAGTATCCAGGTGCACCTTGTAGATTCAGTATCAGCTTGGGGAATTTTTTATTTGGAATTCAATTTAAATGAATACATTCTGTGCACGCATTTTCTGCAAGTTCAAGATGAATGTGCAGACATTTGCCATCCTCAGAAGCTTTTGGCTTAAGCACAGGCAATCTGCAGAATTATTGCTTAAATGAATGTTGTTCCAGAAATATATTCTAAAATTAGTATTTTGATTAAGGGCATATAGGAAGACATTATCGTTTTGTCTGCAGCCCCAACAATGTGTATCGCCAAGACATACTACACATATAATAGTAATACAGGTGTAGAAGATGAATTGCGAGTTAGATTATTTTTCTCGTATCAGTGCCTTACTGCTTTGGAGAAGTCAAATACCTTTGCAAGTATTTAAACCTGTTGTTTCCATTACCTATTGTTAGTTCAGCTTAAAGAAATACAGGCTAAAAAAGACAGTAGTATTGCTTTCTTTACTGGATGAGCAAGATGAAAGACTGGCACATGATGCAACCGGTACATTTTTTTGAATCACCTGAATTTTTTCATGTGGTTGCTCCTGAAAATCAGTGCAATATACTCAACACCATTTAGAAGTTAACTCACTTCGCCTTGAAAAATATTTTGTGGGAATTCATATCCTTTATCAAATCTAACTGGTAACAGAACCAGAATGCATTCTTTTGATGCCATGTTGGTTTTGTAATGATTTCTTAAGAGCTGCTGAACCATGCCACAATTGTGCAAAGAAAAGGCACAGAGCAAATGCCAAATCTGAGCTTCACCTGGGCTGATCTGATGTCTACATACATGTAGTGATGTTATTTAACTGTTCCATGGATATGCAGCTTTAGTCATGGAGCTGGTCTTGCAGAATCTGGGCTTCTTGGTCTTAACAGTTTCAATGATCAGGTATTTGTTTACATATTTTATATGTTTTTTTAATATTTTTTCTGTTTTAGTACAGAAGGGAGAAATATTCCAACACAGATGCACACGTACTTAGCCCTGTGTGTTTATAATACAATTAGCTAATTTTCTAGCAATAATCCACAATATAACTTACATAGCTCTATTGTAATATCATGTGTGCTTTGGCATTTAAAATACTGTGTTTTCTTTTACAAATATGTTCCTGTTTCTAATTAGCTGTGTATTTTCTCCAGCAATGAACAAGCAATGAGAGCATGTTTCTCTCATAAAAATCTGCACCAGCGAAGGTGACCCACTGTCACTGTCACCACTGCCGAAACACAGCACCCGCTGCCTCTCTGAGCTCACATCCACTGCTTGGTCTCCACAAACGTATAGCAAAAGTCTATGAATGTCAGTGGGTGCCACTTTTCCTACATAGAGGAATTCAGTTCCACCCCTTTGCTTCAAACACACACCCACGTCAGGTGCCATTTTTTTCAGACTGCCCCTCTGCTGCCATCTGTCACACGGCAACAACACGTAATGAATACTGGTGGGAAGGTTCAGCAACTACTGTCATGCCACCAACATCCACCTCTGACATTGCAGGCCAACGTGATAAAATAGAAAGTGTTGCTTTTGGAGCAGCCCTTGTAGCTGCAAACAGGGATTTTCATCAAAGAAGGCTTCTTTACTCAGAAGATGGTAAGGCAGTGGCACAGGCTGCCCAGAGAAGCTGCGGATGCCCCATCCCTGGAGGTGCTCAATGCCAGGTTGGATGAGGCCCAGGGCAGCCTGAGCTGGTGGGTGGCAACACTGCCAAGGCAGTGGGTTGGAACTGAGTGAGCTTTGAAGTCCATTCCAACCTCACCCATTCTATGATTATAGGATTCTGTGAAGGCTTGCATCCTTCCAGAATGTCGTGCAGAAAGATCATTTGCTACATTCATCCATTTCATTCACAAAGTGCTATGCTTTAGGGATATTATGTTACCTTTTAAAGATAGAGAATTAATAATTTGATTTTTTCTGTGGCGTAGAATTTGTCTTTATTGAAAAAAAATGTAGCTAATCTCTTACTACTATAAAGATCATAAAAATCACTCAGCTGCTTGCTTTCCTCCCTAATTGTTGCACAAAGTTATGTTGAGAACAGTTTATGTTCACCAAGACTTAATAAAGTTGTGCAGAGTTGATGGCAAACATGATTTCTAACAGTAAAAGAAAAAAAAAAAACAGCACAACACAAATGCATGGATAGACCTTATCTGATTTTTTCCATGACTCCATCTGATCCTATCTGATTTTTTTCCATGACATTCAGTGGCAGGTGATTTGGTCCTCTTACAAATTTAGAAATCTATGATACCTTTATAGGTATCAGATTAAGAAGTTTGAAAGAAAAATCCTTTCTTACACGCAATTTAGCAAAAACTGCAAGGAACATATTGCCCTGCCAACACGTCTTCTCTATGAAATCTTTAAAGGAAAAGACAGTTCAAGATCCATGTGTAATTAGTCTGTGGCCTTTTTACCAAAACTACTGACATTCTGCTTTATAGAATGAAGACTACATGATTGCGAGATAGAAATACTAATAACCACGGAGAACACTAGCTTTCACTGGAAGTTTGACCACTGAGGTCTAGACTAGGACCATGAAATTTACTCTGTTGCTCTCTTCACAGCCATCAGACCATAATGGCTGTCAGAAATAATACAGCTTCTTCACTGAGATGTGACCCAGTTGGTGGCTGCAAATTGAATCGCACTATATTCCCTCTACTACTCCTTTGAGATAAAGATCCTATTATCCATTATCATTTTTTGGAGCATGTAATTTCTTTTAAAAATTACTCAGTCAAAAGCTAGTAATATGTTTCAAGCACTATATTAGATGGTCTTTTGTCACTGCCAACAGTGAATGAACACTAGAAGTTCATCAATGTGCGTAGTAAACAGAAAGAGCAGAAACAGATTAGTAAGAGTGGTTTTTATATTTGCTCTGCAAGGACTGAGTTCTGTAAAATAATACTTACTAGTCAGAATACATTTCCATATCAAAATGCAGTCAGCAGCAGGAGGCTATGTATGTATTACTGTAGTAAATTGTGCATTTGACAGCTTACAAATAAACTGGGGGAAGAGTGAGAGTGACAATATATTGCAGATCTTCTGTCTCCAAAGATCATTCTTACTGCAGAGAAGAAAAAATCATCACAAGTCAGATGCGTTCTTGTTTATACTCAACTTTAAGAAGATAACATGGATCTCTACTTTGGGGGTAATTTTGCTTATTTTCATCATTCATTCTCCTTCCTTGATTTTTTTTATATCTATTTTTATATAAATACATATCATATGTATTTGTTCATATACCTTGCCAACTTGCTCTAGGAGGGATGAATTCAGGCACTCGTTCACATCGGCTGCTCTGAGACTTGGCAAATTTACACCATCACTGAGCCATTTGAGTCACTGCTCTTAAGTGCTGTACAGGCCAACGGCTTATGGGGATATTGAGATAGAGCAAGTCATGTCTTGCTAATGCCAGTATTTTTTTAAGTAAAAAATGAGAGGAGAAAAATAAAGCAGAGAAGGAAAAAGGGTTTTTCCCAGCTTTTGTTTGCTGGCCTGGATGAGATGACAATCTCGATATTCCTTGTCTCTGGCTTTTCTACTCAGTGTATACTGCTGATCAGGCCCAGTAATTATGCAGTTTTGAGAAGGGCGTGGGGGGGAAGCAGGTGGACTTCTCTAAATCCCAGGGATACTAAGGATGACAAACATGACAGACAAATTCCTTCCATCCTCCTCACTTTTCTCCACTGCCACTTCCCACACTTTTTAATGGCTTCAGGAAAGGCCCAGAGCAGTCATCCCCCACCATCCCTTCTGCTAGTTGGTTCTAATTCCCGACACATCAATTAGGATCCATTAATTTCTGGTTCCATTCTTCCCTTGTTTACCAGACAGGATGTCGACCCAGTCCTTGGGTTGTATCAGTAGATGGTTTTGTTTTCATTGCTGCAGTAAGCCACTCTGCATTGTCTCTCTTAACATCCATTGTTATAGGCATATAGGACAGTTTGTAAAATGCCTCTCACTCAAAAATTCAGTTTATAGTTTGGTTTGGCTCCTTAAGATCTCAGTGACTACAAGAGAAAATCTAGAATGTGAAAGTCTCCTAAGAACCAATCATCTTGCTTTATTCAAATTGTAAAGTTAATGCCATTAGAAATTCAAATTATCCTGCCCTCTAGACCTGCAATGACATTTAAGTAAGAAAAGTGTTAAGTGCTGCATTTGCTTTGAAAGCTGCATCATTCCTGAGTGCTCCTGGTACCGAGAGTATTTCCATAAGGGCAGCATTGATTTCATTTATCCGCTGCGTGCAGCATGGCAAGTCATTCCTCCTCTTCACATCATGCACTAATTAAAAAATAAACAGGTAGTATGACAAGTTAGGTTCAAAAATCTCCAAAGGACAGACCTGTGTACAGCAAATCAGCTGATACTTTATGCCCTCAACTATGACTTATTCTTATTATCTTAAATTACACTCTACTGGCTGATCAGACCATAAAGCAAATGGACAGCTGCAGTAGAGAGTGGGCATTTTAATAGTAGAGTGCTGTAGACATGGCTGACTGCCAAAGAACACATTGTTAAAGCAACCAGCATAAAATGAAAAATTAAGACATTGGCACCAAGACCTACTGGTAAGAGCTGAGGGTCAGTAAAGGACAGTGCAATAATCTGAAAGATTTCTTCCACTGGATTAAATTTAGGACAGGCAAAGCAGTCTTGCTTTGGAGAAGTATTCTGCAGTGCCGGGAACTGTGGCGAGTCTCAAACAAACACAGAGGACACTGTTGGCTGTCCTGGCTGCTGCAGTTTCAGCTCTTGGCCAGATAGAAATTTGGTACAATCCTCCTTTATAGCAGTCACAGCTGGACAAAACAACATCCAGATCAGTTCTGAAATGCACTTCCAGTAATCAATATATATCTTAATGTGTTTTATTTGATACTTTGTTCTATTTTAAAAGCATCAACAATTTCTTGAAATTGCCTTTTTCCCAAGAGAGATGCAGAATAACAGCAGCAAGGCAAGAGAATATTCACATGCTCCTTCCTCAGTAGCTGCCACAGTTATCATTGGTTAGCACACACTGGATATGAAACCAGTTTTGAGAAATTCTGTAGTGAAATGGCTGTGCTTTTGTTATTCAGGAAAATCCAAACACATGATTTTCTAAATCACATTCTTTTCTATGGGTATGCACATTGCTCTCCATTCTCTAGTTACATCATAATGTACTGTACTCAAATATGGTCACCATTTTTTATTGCTGTCCTATACAATGACCACAGCATAGCTTGTGGTGTGTCTTCATTCCGCTTGGTAATTTTATTGCCACTGTGATCCACTGTCTCTTTATTGACTCCTTTGTGCAAGTTGTATTTTACTCCAAAGATGCATGTAAATAGTTTCTCAGCATTATATACCATCCCATTTATTTTTGTGCCCAGGAGTACTTCCTTCCATTGAGGCACTTTAGAGTTGAAGCCATCAAGCAAATTGAGATGGTCAAAATCTTCAACATCCGATAGGACCTGTGACTTAATATTACAGTATAATCCTGAACATCTTTTGTTTGTTTGTGTGCACTCTGTCTAGGAGCATTCTCATTTGGCCTTGGAAAGCAAGGCTCAGAATTAGAAGCCTCCTAGACCTGTGGCTGTTTACAAGCAGCAGGCAATCATAGCTGCAGTTATCATTATTTGGAAACACTTAGCCAAAGACAAAGGTATGAAATACAGCCCGTGTGCGTGCCAGAAAATCTCAGTAGGTCAATGCAGTGAGATTTTCACTCTCAAAGGAGAGCAACTCTACAATTTCTAAGATGAATCATAAAGAGTGCCATTTTGTAAATGTTTGTTATAAGACAGAATCATTAGCAACTCTTTCAATGATTTTAAAAGGTATTAGGGATTGAGTCTGAGTGTCTTCAGCACAGTGTTCATTATCATCTCGTGTTAGCCAAGCTTAGCTCAGCCCTGTGCATGTTGCCTGGGAAAGCTTGATGGCAAACACCTCACTGCATGTAGGAGTTTTGTGCCACATCCAACACACTCCCAGGGCAGGAGGGGAGTGAATGCCCCCACGTTTCTCTTCACCCCACCTACATGCAGGACATACCTCTTGAGTAAGACTTTAATTGCATGGGACAGTCTGTGATACTTACACTTTAGTGTTAGGACTTCAGTGCAAGGCATCCGTCCGACATTGCCCCTGGATATTTTTACACATCCTCCATGAACTACTGTTATGAGTAATATTGCTTTCAGACATTTTGGATTAGCAATCTGTACAGAAGAGCTTGGGAAACTTTACTGATTTCTTTTCAGCAGCTGAATACAAATATGAAAATGATGGAAAAAAAAGATTAGCTTTTTTCACATTATACACTTGAGCAATAAAGCATGTGACATTTGTACCATCATCTGATTTCTCTCAAGAAAATAATCTCAACAAGGTGTGAAATGAAAGCTCATAGATTCATTCTCCTAATCTTCCACTATGTAAGCTTCAGTGTGGATAAGTCTACCCCGTGTCTCACACCCCATCAAATGATACAAGCCTCTAAAATACATAACCAGACATAGATGTTTTATAATGGCATCCATATGGATGTTTCTGGCTTAGCCATACTGACCCTAATTGATTGTGACTGTCCACTCACTTCATTTTACAGCAGAGAGACTGGGTCAATTTCTCATTAGAAAATTGAATTGCATTTGCATTATGTTAATCCAGGATGAAGAAAAAGCTGAGAAGAAAGAAAGGTTAAAATCTGGCACAGATAAATCAATCTGAGTCTGCTTTTGCACTGTTTTGTTGTCTCGAGCTGTACCAGTAAGGGCTGACTCAAATACAGGTATTAAGCTTGCTTCCATTTTAAGCAGCATTATTAAAAAGATTTGGAAAGTGGGACAACTTAGAAGCTTAATATTGCTCTAACACAGCACGGAGACTAATCTCTAATATCTTTATCCTGGACAGTCCTTTTCTGGGTTCCCTGCCAACACCTTTTCTCTCCACCCTGTCTCAGGGCAGAGAGATCTGGGTCCAGAGTGAATGAGGTCAGTGGGGCAGCCAGGCTCAGGGACACAAACACAAGGTGGCACACTGCAGGAATGTGAGCCCACTGTAGCTGCTAAAATCACAGCCACCGGCTGACCCTGTCGGGACCCAGAGGTGACCCAGACACACTCGCAGCTCAGACAGACAGACAAGGGCCCCAAACAAGCCCCAAGGCCCCTAAGTGAACCAAATTTCTCACTCATGCTTAGTCTCTGAGGTAAGGAGGCATCACCACCCACCATGAGGAACTCATCAGAAAAGCATTGCTGCTAGTAGCTAAGTGGATACATCAAAATGCTAAAGCAGCAGATACTTTTCTGAGCATTGCATGGGACTTACTAGTCTAATCAGGGGCTGGAGATCGAATGCTAATGAGTCATCTTTATCCTAACACGTCCTACACATATTACTGCTGATAAAGTTGAGCTAATAATAAGAAATAATAAGAAAGTCAATTTTAAGGAAAAATCACACCATAGGCATAATTTAGTGTCAAGCTGAATATGGCAGTAGCAACAATAATGAACGCAAAAAAGAATATCAGTTTGTTGCATCTTAAAGTCATTGAATCATAGAATCATTAAGGTTGAAAACGATCATGTAGTCCGACTGTCCACCTACCACCAATGCTGCCCACTAAACCACGTCCCTAGGAGCCACATCCCTGTCCTTAAACACCAACAGAGACAATGACTCTGCTGTCTCCTGGACAACCCGATCCAACGCCTGACTACTCTTTCTGAGAAGAAATTCATCCTAATCTCCAACCTGAACCTCCCCTGACGCAACTTGAGGCCATTCCCTCTTGTTCCATTGCTAGTTATCTTCTAGAGATGAGATTCTCAGAGTAAAGAAAGTAATATGCATACTTAGTGTGCTTACAGCTAAAGTAACACCATGGCTTGCTTATTCTAGTTCCTCAGCTTTCTGAAATCCTCTTGTATGTTAAGGCTTCAGTGACATCTGCTGTTGAAGACCTGTTTAATTCATTGTAATTTAACAGCTATTTCCTCTAAGTGAACACTTCTTCCACAGAGTTTCTGGAATTCAGTTCTGTTTTCAAAGTTCCCTACCACAATGGAAATCCTTAATCTGATTGGAAAACCTCCTAGACTGAGCTCTCCTGCTGCTCTAGCCATTCAACAAGCTGTTAAATCACTCCTATTTTCTAACGCAACAGAAATTTCCTCTCTGCCTTGCTCCTGCCCTCCCTCCCAATTTGGGTACATGGAAGTTCAGCGCTGTGCATGTACACAATGTGTTGAACTGCCAAAAATGCAGTTCTCAATGGGTTCAAATCCAAAGGTGGAACATCAAGGTGGATTTTATGGCTGAAAAGCAACAGTGACAGAAGATTCTGTGTAAAAGAGTCCCAAAACTTAGTCAGTGAGCTCTTCTGTGCTCCCACAAGAGCCTGTAAGGAGGACCAGTGGAACAGAGCTTCAGATTGCCCTCCATTTCATGCATGAGCCCAATGATCCAGAGAGCGGAGCAGAAGAGGCCAGCAGGCTCCTGCCGAGGCCCTGATCTGAGCTGGTCAGGAAGGGCTGAAAGTCTCATTCTTCAGCTCAAAGACTGAAGAATCAGAATTAAAAGCACTGTTTTGCTCAGTTGACAACACCAGGTGTGTGATAGGGGGATTAAAATCCCAGGTAAGAGACATGTCAACATAACACCGCATAGAAAAGATGCACTCAGGCAGCATGTAGAATCCTGCTATTAAGTTGCAATTCTTTCTGCTTACCCTGGACAAAAATTCTTTTTACATGAAAATTAATGGCCCGTGCTTCAATGGTGAGTTGAAGTTAAGGCTGCAAAGTTGGGGTCCACAGTTTTGCAACCTGGTTCTGCCATGAAATTGCTGTATGCATTTGAGTGGCCACAAAGCCAAAGTTTCAAAATCATTCTACATTCCTGGATGATTGACTTCAGACACCAGATTTGTTTTGCAGAAGCACTTAGCCCACCCCTAGAAGTCCTGGAAGTGACTGCCATGCTGCTTGCCCAGAATAGAAGCATGTAAGACTGAAGCATCTTTTGGAAATACAAACCGATTATCTTGCAGATACAGCCCATAGCACACAGTGACTTTTAATTTTATTTCATTAAAACATTTTAGTAAAAGCCAGAGGAGAAGGAATGAAGTAAAGAAACCAAGGGAAAACCTGCTACTTGTCCGTCAGATTTTTAATCCTCCACATAATTGTAAAGCCAATGGAATTTAAACAGTTACCAAACAAATGATTGTATTATTTATTTTCTTCTTTTTCAAACTGTGATCAAAACATCCCTTGTCTTGGCATTTTGACCTTGTGTCCAGCTGTAGTAAACAGAACTGGTTCAATTTAACAATTTTTCTCACTTGAAGGGCTCCAGATCCAACTTTAGCAAATGCTTTCAGATTCTTAAGGGTTTCTGTACAGCTGCCTGAGCAGGGAAGGGTGCAAGAGACTGAAATAAAAGTGGAAGAGAAACTGCTCTCCACCAAAAAGAGGTTAACACCAGCAGTCCAAAATTTTAAAGCTCTAAACTAAGTAGTGGAAGTCCAAACTCAGTTTTAGCTAATCCTTTTAGGAGTAAATTGTTGCACAGTGTTGAACTGTAGAAGAAAAACAAGGAAAGAGAATTGTCTGTCTTTCCAAAATGTGTTTACAAAGTACTTTGCAGATGGATACATTATACATTGTTATGCATTATTGATTTTTAAAACATTTATTTTCATAAGACTTTCTTGCCAATGTTATCAACTAAAGAAAGCTGCCTTAATACGGAGAGCTTATTCCAATGTTATTTTCCTAATTTTGGACACAAAGCCTCAAAAATGTTGTATCAGTGAGAGGTTTCCCTTGCACAGAATAAGCAAATATTGTTCAATTCACATTTTGGGTGTTGTAGCCTGTTGAATGGAGTATGGGTTGTATTTTTACTTATTTATATTTCTGATAGGTTTATGAACAATAAAACAGCAAAAATTAGAAGCATTTCATATTAAATTTAAATGTGATCTTTTTTTACTAACTTGTGAAGTCTAATAGATAAATGAAGTTTAATAATCTGGTAAGTCATATGGTACTTTACCTGGAAAATCCTCTTCCATATTTTGAACTTATGACTAAGACTTCCTTATCTACTTTATTTCTTACAGTCCAATACAAGTGTGATATGGATCACAACACCTACCTTTTAAAATTAGTTTTCAAGAGAGAGATAGCTAGAAATTTTAATTTTGTTTGGAATATAGAGCTTATATTTTACATAAATCCTCATCTGTCTCAGGAGACTTGCCTTCCGCTAATTGAAATACTGAGAGAATGACAAAAACTGAAATGGTTGTTTGGGTTTGTTTTTTTGTTTGTTTTTTCCCTTGTTTTATTCAAGATAGATGGCAATTTGGCTGCTATATTTACTTGGGTACAATTATGTTTTTTACTAATTGAATTGAATCAACATCAATTTTTGAACTTCCCAATACTTCAAACAAGCATGTGAATTCCTTAAAAACATATTTCAGATGATAGGAAAGTAGAGTTTTCTTTGTCAAATAATTTACAGTAAGTTTAAGTTTTAAGGTTTTTCTATATATATCCTTCCTGAAATAACTTCTATTAGAAACAAATGACTTCATCCCTAAGTGAAATACGTAGGTCACTCCAACAGTAATGCATCCTACAAATACAAAGAGCACAATAACATACTTGATAGAGCAAATTCTTAGCTACAAAACACTAGTTTTCAACATAGTCACTGCCATTAGCTATGCATTTTTGTCAGTGATGAACAAGACCCCCACAAGGCTATGGGGGAGCTAAGGATGGAGACAGTAAACTTTGAATATCCTGTTCTCCCTTGTCCATTGTGCTCCCTTTGTCTTGTTCATCCAGTTGGTTTAGACATGCCTTCCTCATGTCTGCATCTGCTGTAGTTGATGTGGAAACTCTCCATTCATTTTTCCATTGCCTTGAAATTATGCTCTGAATACTAAGAATCTACTTTGAGATGACTTAAGCAGTCTTCCAGTCCTTTCACTTGCAAACATGACGAGAAATATGAGAGCAAAGCAGAAGTTAGCATGTTAGCATCTATACTATTCAGTTAGATGAATTCAATTTTAGTTTCCTTCAAGCTAAATGAGAATTTTAGAAACAGTAAAAATGCGTAACCCAATCATTTGTTAGCTTTTTACTATGACTTGCAAATCCATAGATGTCCCTAAAGTAAGGCTGATGAGGAGATGGAGTTCAAATTTTAATGTATAATCTACAACTCCCAGGCCTGACACAGGCAGTAGGCAGGCATCATCCTGGCACCAATTCTGCCACCATGATAAGGTTTTCCCAAATTCCCGTGGAACACAGTGACTTAAATCATAGTTAAAGCGATTGCACTCAAGAAGCCCAAATCAGTCTATTTGCATAAAAGACCAAAGACTGAATCAGAACAGTCCTAGAAACACCCTTAAGCACATTTATTTTAAAAGCTGGAAGGAGCAGATGGCTTTTGGACCCTGATGCTATCAGTGCTGTCTGCATGATGAAGCACGATATCTTCATTTGTACTGATTGGGGTCAAATCAGCTCCAGCCTTTAATTCACCCTAACCACTGAATATTTTTCCTAATTAGAAGATACGTCATTATCTATTTCTACAGTAATGATAACCTACTGAACTCTAATGAATCAATTTCATCTGCACTGCTGTGCATAAACTCTGCCATTTCACTGCTCACAATAAAAATAAGTCACTATACGGCACATGAGCTGGGAACCAGGAGTGCATTACTGCAGCCCCGCTCCATGCACTGCAATGTAAACTGAGCAGTTACCGCGAGTTGTGCTGTGATTTTCTGCGTAATTTTATCACTGAAGGGTTTGTAAGGTCATTCCCATGAGAGCGCCTGATACCTAGCAGAGACAAACAGTAAGTACAAAAACAGGGGCACTGCGCATCAGCTGAGAACTAATGATCATTGTGAAGGACAGAGATAAAGGGCACTGAGCAGATGCATTTTGTCTAAACACCACATTTTAAACTCCTGTAGGAGTTCATGCATTATGGATTAAATTGTGCTGTATTTGACACCTGGTTTAGATTGGAGGCATTTGATCATCACCCCAGCAGGTACATGGTGGGATTCTGGCAGCTACTACAAAGCTGCACGGTGGACCCTTGCAGCTCTGATGTCCTGGAGTGCCAGAGCATAGCTCGCTTCATTCCCTCAAAGATGTCTTCCGGGCAGGAGGGCTGGGGACAGCACACGTGCCATGCGCTGCCTCAGAAACAATGTAGAAACTGCTGCTTATTTGAAGGGGATTTAATGACTGATTCCAGTACGTTCTGCCATACACAGGAATGTTTTGTGGGAGAAAGGACAACAGCAGTGAGATTACTAAGAGCGTATCAGGTTTCACAGCTCTACAGTTTGGAAGAGAATAGAATTTTTTATCCTTTCTCCCCTCGTAATTATGCTCATTCAATATTCTTTACTGCCTCACATTTGTCTCTTCACGCTTTTCTTTCTGGTTACATGGCCAGCTGACTGTTACCTCAGTAAGTTGTGTGGAAAAAGCCCTCAGGAACTAACAGAATTGACTCGATATTTCTAGAAGCAATTTTATTTAATACTCAGACTAAACTGCAAGGGGCTGAATTCACCTGGGAGGTCAGAATCTCTCTGCAGAGAAGGTCTGCTTGTCCCTGTTATTCTGAACTAGAGGATTATCAGCAGCCAGCAATGGCAGTGCTTTAGGGAACATGGAGGGACACGGAGATTTTAGGGAACACGGAGACCACCACCATGTTTCTCCCACCCAAGCCACTGCCCCTGCATTTACCTGCCTAAACAAGGCAAAGGAAACACATGCATCCCTCTGACAGACACTTTAATTGTTGCCCATCAGCACTTCAGACAAAGTCACAGCACTGCAGCTTGCTGTATTTTCCTATGAAATTGTACAGCCATAGTTCAGCAAAGCAGTAGCCTCAAAAGGGAAAAGGATTCACAGACTGGGAAAACTCGGGCTGGTAAAAATTAGCTCTTACCCATTAACTCATGACAGATCCCAGGTGTTTGGATGAGGTACAAGGGAGCAGCAGAGCTTTACAGAAGTTACTTAGTTGTGCATATCACCAGTGGCAGAAAAAATCTTCTCTGATCAGCCCCATGGGACCTTTGTGAGAAGACTCTCGTTCATCCCAGTGCAGCACAGTTATGCTGGCAGAAAGATCTGATCTCTAACGCCTGCAAGTTGGCCTGCAATTATCTGAGTGGCTGACAGGGAGGATTAACTTGTTACAGCCTTTTAGCTAAAACACATTTGAGCTTGCTTCACGTGTACCTCAGAAGTGAAAGGAGATGTTCCTAGCTTTTCATATCCAGCATGATTCACCCTAGATATCTCTATCCTTTCCCGAAGGAAAGGCTTAGTAAAATTTGGCTTGACATATTAGACATCTTTCCATCAAATTTTTATTGCTGCATTCTGGCAAGAAACTCCAATTTCATTTCCCGATTCACATATTTGCTTCTGAAGCACGAAGAACAAAAGGTTGTTTCTGGCTGCCTCCTCTGCCAGAAATCTGCCAATAAAGTTCAGCCGCAGCAATGAACCCCGGGGACTTTTTCAGCATGAGAGTGATGCAGAACAACTGGAACCTGTAACAACAGAACCCATACCAAGTTTTCACCTAAGGCATGCTGCAGGGATGAATTGCCATTGGTAGGAACTGAGATCAGTGTTGTCCAGGAAGGGAGGTGTCTGCTGGCTCCCTCAAACAAAATGGCTGCAGCAATACCGAAGTGTCTCGGTGACAGTGTGCAGCCCGTTCTGCCCAGGCATGGCCCCAGTCTCAGCACGCTCACACAAATCCCCCATCCCTCACCTCTGGCTGCCCTGGGGTGTTTCTAAGGCTCAGAGGAGTGCTGCTGGCTCTTGCTGTGCAGCTGGGAGAACAGAACTCCAGTAAAAACTTCCCGTGAGGCACCAGAGCAATATACTGGAGCAAAAAGTAAAGCTGTAATTGCCTTAGTAGGTATGTTAAGCAGATTTTAAGACTGCAGAGTCAAAAACCATACAGTACAGACCTCTGTAATATAATCATTGCTGAAGATGGATGAGAAATGCAAAGTCATGTTAAAATAGATTTGGCAATTTAGTCAATGCTAGAACCACTTTTCCAGATGAGTGCATATTCCAGAGTTGTCATTGTCACAATCAGCTTCTGATATTTGTTACAGGATTATCAAAGTGGTCTTTTAACATTTCTATCAATTAAGTAGCTACTGCTACTAATCACTGGTCTTTTTTCTCTCCAGCATTTCATTAATGCAGGGGGAAAAACTGTTCAGCTTATGGAATAACTCCAGGCTGAGCCAACCACTGCTACCTGTGCAGCTCTGGGGAGCTGGACACAGCTTCCTGCACTGGGAATGGATGGTGAAGCCCAAACCCCAGAATGAAACAGCTTGAAGTTGTACCTTCTAAGAAGACAAATTACTGCAGCAGCCAATTCACTTTGGAGTGAGGTGGGTCTTAGTGCTGGATGGTTCTAACTAACATGGCATGACAGAGCTATCTTTGGTAGGTATATCTGGGGAAGACTGCTTATCAGGAGCTGATGGTTCTTGAGTCTAAGCATTAGATTAGCCACGTAACTAGAGGTGGTGGAAGCCCCGTCCTTAGACACATTCAAGGTCAGGCTGGACCAGTCTCTAAGCACCCTGAACAAGCTATAGAAGTCCCTGTTCACCGCAGGGGAATTGGACTAGATGAACTTTAAATGTCCCTTCCAACTCAAACAATTCTATGATTCTATCCAAAAGCTCCCATGTTAGCAGGCATGATGAGCAAAGCCTTTCTTTGTAGAAAAAGTGAGATCCGAAGTGCTGTCCCACCCAAGAGGCAGGGAACTGTAGGTGAAAAGACGACAAACTATCTAAAATTTGCACCAGGAGATCACCAAGAGGTTACCAAGGCCAGGGTCTGTTCTTACCCTAGTATAGATTTGGAGTAAAGCTAGTGGATTTGCAACCTTCATTTTCAAGTGAAGGACTGAAGACTGCACTCTATATTTGGCATGTTCTTTGGGAGTTATTAGGGAAGAGCGCAAAGGAAGCAGGAAGCTGTGTTCCAGGCTGTAACACCTTCACCCACAGTGACATCAGAGGGCAAAAGCAGCACTCAAGTTTGTGTCACATGAGGGCAAAACAAAGAAATAGAGCTGTCCAGGAAATTATAATGAACTTAGAGCATGCTCTTTATGTCCGTTCCTGTGATTGAATTTATAAGGCACAATGAAAATTCCAGGGTGTATTTAGGCTCCTTGAAATCCCATTGATACATCTCCACCAGTCCCATAGGCACAATACCCACATACAGCAGAATAAAGAGCTGTTTCTCTCTCAGAGTGGAGTTGGAAACATCTGCACTGCTTCTTACCTTACCTGTAGGACACATTAGTCAATGGGCAGTGGGGTTACAAGGTGTCAGCGTGGGCAATGCAGCAGGCTGATGTTTTATCAGGGTGAATAAAGTAACAGCATTGACATCTGTTACAGTGGAAAGACAAATCCCGTGTTCAAAGTCCCACCCAGCTCTGCGGCACTGCTTGTACATTGCTTACCACCATTATGACTTTTCCCTGGAAGAAAACAACTTGTATTTTCCTGAGAGGGTAAAACTCCATACAGAGAAGAGCTGGGTATCAGGCCCATGGAGTCAGCTGATGGCCAGGGAATTGATTTGTCAGCAGCGCTACAGCAGCACGATGCACCGCAGGATGACAGGGCAGAATGAGGGACACAGAGCCCGAGGGATCTATGAGGAGTCTTCTTGGGCTCCGAGCACTGTAGGCAGTTGTCTAAGCTGCATTTTAATGTTCTCCTGAGACCAAAATGGAACTCAAAGCAGAAAATTCCCTCACCTGTGAAAGCAATTTTGCAGCAAGAAACAAAATGCTTTCAGCACAAGTGATGCAAAAGCTTAACTGGTAAGCTCTGCAGAATTTACCTTATGTTTAACAAGGGACAACAGTTACAGGACACTGCTGGAAAATTAAACAAACCTGTGTTCTCCTGCAGCCTCTGACAGCCAAGCTGGCTGCAGGCAGGAAAGCACGCAGCTCGACTCCTGCCTGATCACATTGATAAACCCACCTCTCCTTTTCAGCCTTTTGCCTGTTGCATATAAATAGCTTGACAATTCCAGAAGCTACTTCAACTTTTACTAATCAGTTAATCTTTCAGCTCATTCTAGTTATGACAGCAAGAAGAAAAATCAGGATGGTGATTGTAACAGTCATTTCTTTAAAGCCTGCATCCTGCAGTATCTGGAGTCCCCCGGCCCCAAAAATCAGCACTCGCAGGTGAGGGCACAGCCACCCTCTGAAGCCCAGCCAGCTGAACTGCATGCACACATCACCCCTTCTGTTCAGAACAAACTGTAATTATGTGAATAAAAAAAAGTTTTATTTTAAAGGTCTCCACGCCATAGACTCCTGTTGGTATGTGCATCTACCCAACCCTGCTCTGTGCCCAGCTCATATAAAAGCTGATTCACAGCAGTACCTGGAGATGAGATTAAGACTTTCCACTACATCCAAATTCCTTTCCCTTGCTTCCAAACAGTCTTTTCTACCATCTTAAATGGCCACCTGGCTCTCAAATGGCAGAAGCCTGTGCAGGGGTTTTTATGGAGTGCCTCAGATGGAAGAATATTGCAGAGCTGCTGAAGTTTTCCACCGTATTTTCTGGGGGTACTGATGAACTGAATGAGTCGTTTCCATCCTATGCCAGTTTCAAGTACCTCGGCAGTCACAGTTTTTGCCTCGCATGACAACAGATAAATTGCATCAATAACATGACAATGTCATGGGCTTCGTCTGCAGAGGGCACACAGATGACATTACAGTGCCAGAACGGTCTTAGAAACTGCATACGCTGGGAGACAGAGAGTACCTGTGGCAGCGGGACACACCCTGGGCTCCACTTCACAGACGCTGTACACCATGGGCTCAGGAGGGTCATTGCTGGTGGGCAGATCTGCCCCATAGGAGCCAGGGAAGACGAGGGTTAGGCCAAGGTGGTCTCCAGCAGCTTAGCACTGCCTCGGCCCCTGGTTAATCTGACACAATCCCGACATTACTAAGGTCTAACTTGCAGGAGTTCTGCCTGCTTGCTAATCCCATGGCTGGCCTGCAGACCTCCAGTAAATCCCCTTCTCAGCCTAGGTGATCTCAGTTACAGCATTTTCTTGTGCCAGAAGTTGGCGAGCTCCCATAGGGCTCACTGTGCTCTCCAAACACGATGGCCCTACATTGCTCAGAAGCTTGTCAAGGTAGCAGTACAGCCTCCACACACAGACAGAAGCATCTAGATCTTATTCTCCCATTACTACCCATTGAGATTTACATACTGCTTGCATAGAATCATGGAATCATAGAATTCATGGAATCGTGGAATTAAGGTTGGAAAAGACCTCTAAGACTATCTAGTCCAACTGTCAACCCATCCCCACCATGCCCTCTAATCCTCGTGCCTTTACTCCTTTACTAATCATCTTTTTTTTTTTAAAAGGCATTTCTTACAGTTCTTTGATAATGACAAGCCCTTTCCCATGCCCACTGAAGTCAGCAGAAGATTCTCATTGGAGTATTTCCTTTGAAGTTTCTTCCATCTTCAATTTAATTTGAAATAAAAATGAAAAATTTTCTACTGTATTAATTTCATTATAAGCCCTTTTATGCAACTGAGTAATTAATTCCAATTCTCAGTAATGGCATTTATTAAATAATTGCTCTTGTTTTCTTAAAAGAATGAGTGTACTCTGGAAAGACATTTAAACTTCTTCGATTTCAGATAAAGTTACTGTGATTGAAATTACTCTTTGTATATTATTCAGTTTAAATTTTATGATGTTTCCAGCCCCATATCTAAAACTAAAATGAAGGATAACCTCACAAGCCGACACAGGAGCCGCATTGTTTCTAGTTCCTTGGCATCCGTTTATGTTGATTTGCATTCATATTGTACAGAAATCTATAACAAAATCCGTTAACAAACCTTAGCTAATTTGCTCTACTTAATCATTCTTAAGCAACAGTGAAATGCGAGTGACAGCCTATGGTTATGTACACATTGCCTTGGCAGCATGAGATTTAATTATTCTATTATGTTTCATATAGAATTGAAATCTCTTTTTTTTCCCTTTTTCTTACATGCTTATGAGGCACCAACCAGCACAACAGAATCTTACAGAAGTGCAAAGGCTACGGGGAAGCGGCATGTCAGATCCCAGCTCTCCAGGCTCCACGTGGGGTAGGCAGTGGGGAAAAGAGGCTGCCACAAGAGACCTTCGTGCTTTCTAGAAATCTGGTGGCAATCCAGGTAGTGCACAGGCAGGACAAATTGGAACCAGCTCGGGGCATCTCACTCCCAGTCTGCTTCTTCCACTTGCTCTGGAGGAAGAAATACCCATACAAAGTGGCATAGGGTGTCCTACTGCACAAAATGATACTGTGTCCACGTAACGACTCCCTGCCCTGAAGGCAGAGAACGGAGCTGACTTCTCCCTGCACACGTGGTGACTGCTTTGTCCAGGCTTGGGAAAACTGGGACCAGTCTACTTTATTTGGCTTCCTGAATTGCTTTTCAGAAGCAAGCAGTTTTTTTCCTAGAGAAAGAATGGAACGTGGTATCTATTCTATAAGAACAAACAAGAATTTTTTGTCCATACTTTGAGAAGGAATAAAGGGCAGCAGTAAACAGCAAAGCTTCAGATTCAATAAGCTACTTAAGGCAGCTGTGCTGATGCCTCCAGCCAGCAATGTGCTCATTTCAACAGCTGCATGGCATAAATAGAAGCTGCTCACTTCTCTCTCAGCTAAGTACAGGCCTATGGGCTTTAATCCCTGTAATAGTCCTATACTGTTCCTTCAGGACAGGAGAAAGCAATTGTTTCCTAATGAAAGTGCCTCCAAGCACATATTAAATCTCCAGGAGACCTGCTATAGCTTTGTCCTGTGCACATCCCCGTGGTCTGCTGGGGCTTGGACAAAGGGAGCCTGAGCTGTACAGTTATCTCAATGCAGACACTGTCTAAAATACTGAAATTAAACAACTAACTGAACACTTAGCCACAAAAAAAATTCAATATGATGCTGTTGCAGCCAAGACTTACCCATATTTACAATTTTTTGTTGTTTTAAGAGTACATCCAAGTCTGACATGCGCACTATGAGGCAGACCACAGGGGTCTGTCCTGGTTCTGTACCCCTAAAACCTCTGACTTAGTCAGGACAGCAGCACCAGTGTCCCTCAGTGCCAACCGAACAGCTCCACAGCAGTGTGCTCACTGTAAGCTCAACATGGCTGGTTTCGCTGTATGTAGATCTCCCTGCATCCCCATTTGTACTGGAACAGCAGAGCACTGTTCTACCAAGCCACACACAAAAATCAATTTATGTTGCTAGTGGTCTGCAAAGACAGAGTACATTGAAATGACTACATAAAAACATCACTCTGCAGGTTAGCAACCCAGTGACTCTTGCTAAACACAGTACTTGATAGATATTTTCAAACAGCGTGATCCCTAGGCAGGGAACCGTGAACCACAGGTTGAAGAACTGCTGAGAGAAAGAGTGGTGCTCTCTGTACAGGAGAACAGTTTCCCTAATAATAGAAAACATCCCTTCCAAGGTAAAGAATTATACTGAGGAGGGGATTTTTTTCCACTTTCTGCTGAATTAATGATATTTCAGAGTATTTACCATGCTTTGCAAAGGGAATTTGAGGAAGGAGAGTTATTTTTAATAGGGAAGTCCCAGGGGGCAGCTCAGACATCCTCTTTTCAGTGCTGGAAAATGATGATTCATCTGTTGTTCTAAAAAGCAACTGTGTTTTTTAAATTGAAAAATCATAGCAAAAATGGTTGTTACAAAAATTTCCAGATGCAGCCTTGCAATTAACGTCAATAGCTACTTAGTGCATCATGCTAATTGTGTTACCCAAATACAGGCAAGCAATATGAAAAATGGGGTGGGTCCATTCTTAGCTGCCTTCACAGGATTGGGCAATTATCCAATTAGACCAAAGGATGCCTCAAGCCTAATCCTTGCCTGGATGCTCAAGGCAGCCAGGCATTTTTAGAAACATTACCGGTTGTCTGGAAATGCAACTGGTAAAACTGCACAAACTGCAAGGCCAGAGCCATAAGACATCCAGATAGTACGTGAGAGGTGGTCATTAAGCAGAAAGCCTTACCAGTAAGGACAGCTGGTGAAGCAGAAGTTTCAGGGGATTTGTAATGGGATAGCAAGCTTTTTACGCCTATGTCACTGGTTCAAATCCAGTCCAGATGGGAAATGAAAGTAATTGAGAGGCCTCAGCAGCTGGCCAGCAGCCACCGAAATGGGCTTGTGCTCAGAGACTAGTTTCCATGGAGGTAGGCTCTTCCTCAGAATCCAGGCACCATGCAGGAGGCAGCACCTGCTTTGAGCACCCCAGATCTCAGCAGGAGCAGAAATGTGCTACAGTCCTAATAAGTGTTCCCTGTGTTTGGGACCCTGTCTTGAAGGCCAAGGAGCTGTGTACAGTGCACAGTTTACAAGCCAAGCTGCAGAACCGGACCTCAGTTTCTCACAACTGGAGTCATGTCTGCAGTGGAGACAGAGTAGGCTTTGAGGAGAGCCTCGATGGCCCCTGAGGCTGTGAGCAACTGAACTATGGACTGAGGGTGAGACTGGCAAGGTTAACTGAAAAGGTGGTAGGAACAAAGCACTGAAGCAGTATCATAGGCAGAAATGTGAGCAGCGACACCACTCAGGGATACATAGAAGACATTTAAACCAAAACAAACTCATGAATGAGCGCTTGGTTGCCTGTTTCCAGTCCCAAGAAAGAACACATGGAGATGTAACTACCACTTGATGGTTATTGCTTTTAACACGTAGTTTGCATTAAATATTATATAATAATAATAATATTATATTAAATTCTCTTATCCTGGCCAAAAGGTTTCCTTTTTCTCCCTAATGCACAACTTAGTTTGTAAAGGGGGGCAAGTATATCTCATGCAAGCTCTTTCTGCTCATTACTAGGAAATTACAAAGGACTGGTGGCATTTGAATTCAAACACAGGTGGTCAACATTTATACCAGTTGCTAGAATTCAAATCAAGAAAGAATTACACTGAGGATGACTGTCAGGAAACTCTGGGGTCCGATTTGCCTTCCTCAAAAGGAAAACTCACAGACACTAAGTTTGTGCAAACTGCAGCAGTTCAGAGACCACTGGGGCTCAGGTCTGAGCCCAAGATCTTTGCCATCATCCTTGACATAATACAGTTACAATCTCTAATCATAATCGTTTGAGCTGGAAGGGACCTTTAAAACTCATCTAGTCCAATTCCCCTGCAATAAACAGGGCCATCTACAGCTTATTCAGAGTGCTTAGAGCCCCATCCGTCTGACCTTGAATGTGTTCAAGGATGGGGCTTCTGCCACCTCTCTGGGCAACCTGTGTTCGCCCCTCACCACCCTTATTGTAAAAAACTTCTTCCTTGTATCCAATCTAAATCTCCCCTCCTTTAGTTTGAAACAATTTCCTCTTGTCCTGTCAAAACAGATCCTGATAAAGAGACTGTCCTCTTCTTTCTTAAACCCCTGCTTTAGATACTGAAATGCTGCACTCAGGTCTTCCTGGAGCCTTCTCCTCTCCAGGCAGAACAGTCTCAGCTCTCCAATCCTGTCCTTCTAGGGGAGGTGTTCCATCCCTTGGAGCATTTCTGTGGTCCTCCTCTGAACACACTCCAACAGGTCCACGTCTCTCCAGTACTGAGGACTCCACATCTGGACACAGTGCTCTAACTGAGGTCTCACCAGCTCAGAGCAGAGGGGCAGGATCACCTCCCTCGACCTGCTGGCCACGCTTCTTTTGATGCAGTCCAGGTTATGGTTGGCTTTCTAGGCTGCAATCACCAGTGCAATGTCCCTTATAGAAAGTGCTGTGCAGTGCATAGAAGAGATGCATTATGTGCCTCTCCAAACGAAGCAGCTCCGTATGATTTTGTTTTTCACAATAGCTCAGGATTCAAAATCTTAAGTGAAGCCAAACAGACTAATTACTGCCACCATTCTGACCAAGCCTCCTGGGAGCAGGACAAGACTGCCTCATATTTCAGCTGCACTCCTCATACAGCAGGGCAGGGTCCAATCCTAACTGCAAAACAAGATCGGAGTGCCCAGTATCCATTACATGGCTGTGTGGGGGGACACATGAACGCTCGAAGTGCTGTGAGACCCAGCTCACACGCTCTGACATACCAGGCATACAGAGCAGCCCTCCGTGCCTTACAATGAATCTTTATTTTGTATGTAGCCATATCAAGCTCCACACCAGATGAAGTGGCACAGCTGTTGAAATTCATGGCAAATCTGTATGCATGGCTTCACATTGCTGTTCCATGAGCGTGCAAACACGCAAGCATGTTTGTTGCAGTATGGAAAGAGGTCATTTTCACTAATCTTATTAATCCTAAACAAGCAGTAATCAGCACCTACTACTAGCTCAGCTTATAGTTCAGTCTGCACCTACTCCCAAGAATCAAAAGCAAAAATTGTTGAGCTATTAAAGACATGGTTACACTTTCAGAGCGTTGTACAGAACTGGAGTCAGATAGATTTTACTGATTTTACAGAGAATTGTGTGGCTTTAATGCTGTGTAAAGCTTTGAAAGCCCAGGAATTAAAAGAATCTACCTGACCTGCTCAGCATGCAGAGCCCTCAAGAACAGTAGTGAACACTGAACATGTAACTGAGGACCGAGGGAAAAAATGACAGAAGCTCCTAATTAGCTCTTCACTTAAAGATTGAGCTGCACAGAGAGCTCCAGAGCAGCTTCTGAAATAGGCAAATATAAAAGAAAGAAATTCAAGAATTTTTCTAGAAAATAGAACATGTCCTTGAGAAAATACAGAACAGTCTAATACAGCAACACTATTAAGGAATATCCAAACAGCTGAATACCCAAAGCCCCAGTTCTGCAAGTGGGCTTATTCACAAGCTAAGCATCTGGTTTCTGAGTCAGAATACAGGAAAACGGCACTGTTTCCCAAAGCAAGCATTCTGTCTTTACTTCTCACACTGTTAAGCCACTATTTAAATGTGGGGCTGCTCTATCCCAGGCAGCAATGCAAGGTGGTGTAGATAACCTCCCCCATTCATAACTTGATGTAGTATCTCCCAGAAAATTATAAACTGCAAACAAGCACAGAATTGTAGCTATAGAGTTTATATTTAGCTCTTCTGTTGATATTTAACTTTTCTATTCCAGTTTAGATGCTCATTTTATAAATGGTAGTAGGATTTATTTTGTCCGTTACCCCTGTGCTCTCTGACTTTCACTTTGGTATAGCGTAGCCCAAATCATAGTCTATCCCTCTACCAGTGGCTTAAATGTAGTACCAAACAAGACCTAAGTTACAAAAGATAAGCGCAGGAGCACAAAACCAATAATGCAGTATTACTGTGACAGGCAGTGATCTTAGCACACCAGCAGCAAAGCCTAACTCTTAAGCCTCACCATATACTGTTCTGACAGTGCAGAGTTTGGAAGAAATTTAGATGAAAATTCACATGGACATCCTTAGTAGAATTTTTGCTAAAATGCGTTATATAAACCCCATAGGTATTTAAGAAATATGCTGTACTGGAATAAAACATCACTTTGCTGCCAATGGGATGGTCAAGACTGGTGTAGTGGAACAGTCAACATCAAGGTTTGCCATCTCAGTGTGAAAGGGTCAGAAGCATCAGGCTGTGAAAGCAGGAGAAAGATCAATAACATCATGAGCTATAAGGGGGAAGAATGAAAGGTGGGAAACTCAGAACAGTCAAAACAAGACAGAGTCCTTGCCTCAGCATGCTGCAAGTATACAGGAAGGTTGTTTGCTAAGGATGGAGGAGTATACTGCAGCAACAGGTGTGAAAGTCACAGTTTAAGCAGGGGAGTTAGTGTGGATGGATATTAGGAAGGGCTGCAGCCTTTACAGTTTTCACCCAAGTTCAGCTTGTGAAGTATACATCCCTTTTGGACATGAGGACATATACAGAGCTGTAGACGATCTCCACCTTGGCTATCTCCTTAAGTCACAGCAGGACGTCACCCTGAGTGGTGGTAGGGCACTGGAGATGCCTACAGCAGTCAGAAAGGAAACCTACGAGCTGTGCTAATGTGACACATTCATGGTGCCAGCAGAGCTGGCCAAGGCTCTCCTTTGAAGGAAGGTAATAATAGGAGAGGACTGAGAAGGATGCTGAAGTTTGCACATACAAATAGCAGTTACCTGGGGCTTTGCAGGCAAGTTTCCCTGCAGCCAAACTGTAGAGAAAGAATAAAATGGAAACAAAACTCCTGTTTATTCCCAGCAGGATCTCCAACCATTAGAGAAGAACCTTCCAGTTGACACTGTGGGAGGGAAAATGAGAAACAGTGTCACAAAATCAAAGTCCAGGTCTTGGGAGGAAGAGCAGAGGAGGGATGTGGAAGGCAGCTGACTGGCCCAGATGAGTAAAGATGGTATGAGCTCTGTGGGGTCTGAGGAGGCTTTAGCAGCATGAGGAGAATTACCAGAGGAAAAACAGAGCCTCGGGTCCAGACTGACTGGGAGGGGACTCCAGAAAGCAAGGACAGGCAGCAGCCACAGCACACCAGCAAAAGGGAGAGCAGATAAATTTTTGAATCAGGTGGAAGTCATGGGTGGATTTCTAAAGAACATTCTTCCACCTTTTACGTGGACAGCTAGCAGATGCACATCACATTTTCAAGGTTTAGTTCCAGCTTTGATTCTGACACCTCTTTTACTGTCGCCACCATCAGAAATTCTTTGAGTGTGGTTCTCCCATTCAATTCCAGCTTAGAGGGTGAAAGGTGCAGAGCACTGAGTCTCAGCATATGAATGCAAGTCTTCTGTTCTTCCCTGTTCCACACTGCTGAGGATGCATGCACACATTCACAGTTTAGCATCCTCCACCACTACTGATAATGTCTTGTTTGGTAATGCACAGTGGTGATATCACAGGTCATGTGGGAAGAGGCAGAGATCTGTGTGGGCCTTGAACCTCAATCCTGTGCTTCTCCACTTGTGAATATTTGATTTCTCTTTTAAATTGCACTTCCTGATTATCAGTTTTTTTTTCATGTTAGCATTATCTGTACAAAACATGACAACAGAAGAATAAGTGCATTTATATATGAAATAGATCTACAAAACCCTGGGATTTCATCTGTGCATCCTCCCAGACAGGACCCGTGCAGCTCTGCTGAAGCAGTGACTAACCTGCACCTTGCCCAGGGCTTACAGCAATAACGACAGTGATAAGCTCGGAAATGGGAGCATGACCTCTGTGGGAGCTGAGACAAACAGCCTGCCCGGAAAGACGTGGAGTGGAGAGGCCCAACAGCCTTCCTATTGCAAGGCGGGACTCTGGCGGGCAGGGGTGGGCTATGCAGGTGGGCATCAGGGAAAGCAATGTGGCCAGGGTAGAAGGGATGGGTGGCAATTCCAGGCTAATCTTGGAGGATAAACTCCTCATATTGAAGCTTTTAAGCACAACCTTTAGATCTACATTCTTTATTAAAAAAGAATTAGGTTTTAATGAAATCACTTCATGAGTGCTTTTATGGCTTTGCTTCTAATACAATTCTAATTATTAGCATTTGTTCATTTCTACCAAAGATGCCATCAAGGACGTGAAGCAACATATATTGCTAACTGAACACCGGATAAAAACTTGCAATCGTTTAAAAGATTGGCAAGTCTCAACCGTATAAAACAAAGAACATTTGCATAGAAAGGCAATTTGAGGACATAAGCCTTTCTAATGGCTCTTTGTTACAGGCCTCTCAGTTGCCAGAGCAGCTTTTCATCCCCAGCTCGGAGCTCCGCCTGACGAAGGCGCTGACAGCGAAGCAGCTCGCTGATAACCTTGCATGGAGCACCCTCCGGTGGCCAGAGCCAGCACAGGCAGGGAAGGCAACAGCTGCCAGAGATGAGAAAAATGCTGAAAACCATCACCGACATTCGGCGGGGATGACCCAATTTGTCACAGGGGAGAAAGCTAACAAGCGCACTCATCCCAAAGCAGAAAAATCAATACAGTGCAACGCAATGCATCTCTCAAGCCTAAGCAGGTTTTCACAATGCAGGAAGTGACACAGGCTCCCTCAGCTGTAACATCAGCTCTACTTGCTTTCATAGCATCAATTTTTGTTAAAAATGAAACTGTTTAGTCACCTGGAAAGAATGGTGAGGGTCTTGGGTACTTGCCTGCTCCTTCCTCCTGCTGCTGAAGGAGGGAGGAGGCCATGTGCATCCCTCTTACCCTGAACTGCTCCACACCCTACAGACAGGAGGGCAGGCACAGGCACGCTTTTGCCTGCTGATGGGCAGCTCCAGGACGCCTGCCAGGCACTGGGATTACAGCTACATCTGCTCCTGGCGTGGCCAGCAGGTGACAGGAACAGTCACCCTACATCCCCATGTAGCTGAGCAGACCCAATAGGTATCCCCAATCCAGCAGGACTTAATGCATCACAAAACCATGATTAAGGTAAACTGAGCAATCGTTCTCAGCCTGTGCTCTGCTCAAAGCTTGCTGCTCCTCTTCAAGCCCAGAAGAAAGCATTCCTGCAGCTCACATTACTCAGCCTAACCTTAGCCTTTCCTCTCCCTGCAGACCACCAGGAGGGCTGGCTGGGCTCAGCCTTGTTGTTGCCTGGCTCCTGCCCTGGCAGCAGGCTCTGTTTTGCTCTCCTGACATTACCAGGCCCAGCACAAAGAGTGAAGGTAAAGAGCACTGTCCTTGTGCATTTTCTTTCCTATTTCAGGGAAAAGCTCTGAAGGCAGCAAAGCTGTGGGACCCTGGTATCAAATAAAGAAAGACACAGGCATGCTCACAGGCTGTCCACAGGCGGCACGCAATTCAAACACCCTGCAGAAAGCAGACATTGTACAATGATATCAAACTGCTCTGCCTATGCAGAGGCTATTTCATGTAATTCACTTTCCTGCACATCTTCTGTAGAAGGAAAGCCAGAACATTTCACCAGGAGAGCTGCCCATCAGCACAGACCCAGACACAGGAGGCAAGCACTGCAGGAAGGTTCAGAACCTAACTGACCAGCTTTAATACTTCCTCATAACCACACCAGCAAAGCACACTGCTGCCAAATGGCACACTGCAGTTAAAACCACTGCCTGGCAGGGCTAAAAATCACAATTAGCCTCAATCCCCAGCAATGTGGCTTTGGCTTTCTATATGATACTTTGAACCATTCTGTAACCAGGACACAGGACAGGCATTTTGCAATAAAGTCACGAGTGTAGCAATCACTGAGGCCTAGAGCAGCCAGTGACCTACCTGGGCTCTGAGGCAGTACCTGGGAAAGGAGAGACCTAGCCAGGACCAGCAGGTCCCTGTGAGCCACTCTGCCAGCCAGCAGCATGCCCAGAGCTGGGCTGGCACAGGGGAGAGCCCTGGCAGGCAGCCAGGAGCAGGCTTGTCAAATGGATTTATCATTATACCCTTCATCCTTAGACTATGGAAAGCTTCCTGATCACCACAGGCAGCTAGCTGTTAGCTTTCCAGATCTCATGTGATCCTCCACCAGGATTCTGACTTTCCTTCCCATCATGTCTGTGCCAGACCTTGGACAAGACGCAGCAGGGCCTCACAAAGAGAGGCCGCATTCATCCTGCTCTGGGCCACTTGATCTCCATTTAACAGCAACATGGCCACTTAAACTTCCTAGGACGACCGCCAGCTCCAGGTCGCATCTGTGCTATACTCCAGGGTATTCAGACAAGAAGTCAGTTTATAATGGAGTAAGAACAGGAAAGGGGTAGAAAAAGATAGTCTTAACCATCGTTCACCTGCTAAAAAAACAACATGCTTCAATAGCATGCTCATTGCAAGTGCATTTCCAGCTCGTTCACTCCTCGCTTCTCATGCATCTTCCAGGTTGCCGAGGCCCGGCCACAGCCTGAAGTAAGGGCACTCACTCTGCCATGTGCCCAGACCTGGGTATTCTGGTTGCCTTACATTTTCTGACCTGTCACACAAAATTTGCTAGGCAATGCAGTGACATCCACACCTTTTCCTGAGTCAGTAGTTAACTCTTAAGCACTCATGCGTTGCTTAGATTGATTCTTCTCGTTAGGACAATATAGCATTTATCAATTCTATGTTGAATGCAGATTTCAGCACTGAAATTTGAAAAGTCCTGGGAATTCCTCACCATCTCCACCCCCCTTAACATCAAAAACACTGTTCTTTGTTAATCGTGTAATTTAACTTGGGCTGTAGCATAAAAACTTGAGGTATGTCATAATTAACCCAGTTTTGTGCTGAAACTTAACTAAAATTTTTCATCACTATGTTTTTTAACCTGTATGTAAACCAGAACATTGCTTTAATCTATATCTTACTGCTCTAATAAGCTCTTAAGAGTAATGTTGCCAGCAGATTTGTTTTCATGATCACAAGCCAAGTATGCACATATCCATGCTTGACTGGTGTACTTGAAGTTCAGCAAATTAGAGGGACAGGATTTCTTTTGAAGAAGCCATCTTTCAACCAAGTTTGTAGAAGGACTCTTACACAACGAATACTACTGCATCCAAAATGCATGATGGTTGAAGGAAGCCTTGTACAAATCAACCTTTCCATTGCTATTCTCATTTCTAAAAATACACAGAGTATATCCAAACTTCAAGTACTGCAAAAAAGCTTTGGGTTTGTTCCTTTCTTCCTTTCTGGGGATGCTGCAGTGGAGAATCCACATCTCAGATCATAACAGAAACCATGTATGCAGCCAGCAGGAGCTGATAGAACTTCATTACCTATGCCTTCCCCTGGCACAGCATGCTGAAGAATTTTTCCCACTAAATCTTAAAGTGAAAATCCCCTCCAGTTAAATAACAACACATCTTTTCTTTAAATGGGGCAGACAGAAAGCCTTGCTTCCTTTTCCATCTGTGCCTCTCTGTTCTCACACCTCTTGTGTTTCATTTCCATGTGCGTTACCTGAGGCCCGGGGATGAGAAAGTACTTCTCAAAGTTCACATCTCTGGAGAATTCCCCGTCCCTCACTATGATGGAAGTCTGAAACAAAGAGCTGGTGTGCTGAGCGCCCAGCAGGCAGCAGAACCTCCAGGAGCTCTAGGTTTACCTAAAAATATAACTTCAGGGACCCTACCTACACGTTTCATACCTTCAAGAGGCTTTCACACAGACACCCAGTTAGGTACACAGTACTTGTGAGCTAGATTCCAGTTGCCCATCCTCCTGCCAGCATGTACTGCAACCTGAGGTCTACAAATTGGCTTCTCATCTCTCTGAGTTGATTTTTACAGCAACGCAAGCTATGTTATGAGATACGAAGAGCAAGCCAGTGAGTGGCTTGTTAGGGTGGTGACATGCACAAAAGAGCCTGAAAAAAAATGCCTGGCCAGTACTAGCATGGATAACAGCACTGGCAAATATTTGACACAGCCTACTTCAGGCTCATAGCTCTTATTATGGTTTTATAAGAAAACTAAACAGACTCTAGGCATGCTCATTTAAAAGCCATTCACAAACCATTAGCTACCGCATACTAAATAATAGGGATATCTCAAATTACTGTTCCAGAAGCTTTCCTGTCTCTGCAGGTGTCTGTATGTTCCTCACCTTGCCAAATGCTCAGATGCCATAAACACGACTGACTTGCCTCTCCCATTCCTGCAAGATGCATACGAGTGTTTCTGGTGAGCAGATGCACCAAGATCAGATTTGCCAAAGATCAGAGGGACAATGAAGAACTAAAATATTTTTCAGGTCTTAGTTCAGCCTCAACCAGGAGGCTTTCTAGTCTATGCCAGAAAGGATAAACTGAAAGATTAAACCTTGAAAACTACTGCAATCGATTAATAAGACAGCAAATTTGCATGTTTAGCACAGATGACCTTTTTGGTCTCATTGAGTTAAATTCATGAACTTTAAGACCAACTTTTCTCATACCACAAAGACAGTATTATGTTTTCATCCAAATCTATATACTGGTCATCTATTTTAGTCACAGCTATTTTAGTCACAAAATCCAGCTGAGCATTGAGGTCCCTTAAACTCTTATCTCTTCTACACATTTCTGCAGACAAAAAAGAAAAGAAAAAAAAAAAAACAGAACCATTTTTTTCTGGCATTACGTATTTGAACCTAAGCGGGTGCAAAGCAGAAAAGGAGAGCAGAGAAAGGAGTTGGAAAGGAATCAAGAAAGCATATGAAAAAAAAGCCAATTTAAAAGTATGAATGGCACAATATAATGATTTTTCCTCTTCCATCTGTTTCTCCTTCATCACTTATTTTGCTTCCAAATAGCCCTTCTATTACTTTCTGCTTCATTCCTGGCACTGACAAATCTAAGCATTCCTAAATCAAAAGCCAGGCCCTCAGAATTACTTGACTGACTTACAGATCACACAGATCTTAGAAACAGCACCCTGCAGAGCTCATCTCTTCGCACAGAGCATGTGCCCACAAGGAGCTTGGATGCTCTAAAGGAGCAGTGATGCTCTAAGCACTTCTACAGAAAAGAAACAGCTTCTTCCTTGCTCTCCTTGGCTCTGACAGACCAGACTGAGGGTTCTGCAGTTCTGCATTAATCTCAGACCTTAAAAGGACAGGCAGCCTTGCCTATACTAAGCCCTTTGCTCTGCTTTCTGATTTTCAAATTACTAGGACTCAGTCACATAATGTTTCTATACAACCATATGGACTTTTTTCTTTTTACACAGAAGCTGCAGAAAAGACTCAAGAGAATTAAAGCAAGCCAGAGTTAGCAATACTCTGGCTTTCTTTCAAAAGGAAGCTTACTTTAATTGATATTTAGCTCAGAGGTGTATTGCAAACTCTTGGGGCATTGCAGTGTTCCCACAATTCAAAAAGAGCTCATCTGCTATTTGCAATCCACTTTCTGTCCTCTGAGTCCTGAGACACAGATGGAAGCATGAAGGTTAACCTGGATGAGTGGATCAGCTGTCTGGTAGATGGCTCAGAAACCCACTATGAGGATTTGACGTGCAAGCAGCAAATCCCTAGAACATTCTGTTAGCATGGGAATCAAATAAATAACCCCTGCTGGGACCGCTAGCTCAGCCAGGCACACACTTGGCGTTTCAGGCCACAGAGTAGATTTGCTATACATATATTTGATAATCTCATAACCAGAAGGCTATAAAATTACCCGGCTGATGATAAGCTACAGTCAAAACAGAAGGCAGTCCAAAGACTCCGAGAAACCAGCAATCTTAAGAGCCAGCAACACAAAGCAAAGCAAAAGTACATGGAACAAAAAAAGTTGCTTGGTAACCATGAAACAGGCAGGTTATTAAAACTGTGAAGGAGATTTTTAATTACATACAGCGGTTGTGGGAAACATTACCAGTTACATCTCTAAAATAGATATGACTTTACAAGTCATCACTGGAAGGCTGCAATCAATCCTGAATTTGCTTAGCAAGCTAGTTCAAAGAAAAATTTGAGTGTAAAATCAAATACTGTGTCTTCTCTATGGAAAGAAAACACTACTCTTTATTTCTACCAGCTTCACGTTTCCAGCAGATTATCTTTAAAAAAGCTTTTAAAATATAGCTGCAATCATCAGGCTTGAGAGGTATTACAGAACATGGAACCATGCAAAGGGATTAACTCCTAATATCATCCAGCTGAACAGCATGAGCTCATCTGGGCTTAACCTTCTGAATCCATTCCATTTGTAGGACCCAAGCAAAAATAATAAATCACAGCTAACTATCTGGCAATTTTTACTTTAAACAATGAGAAGGATGGATGACTTCCCTTGCATCTCCATTAAGAAACCAAATTTTTCCAGGAGAGGGCATATTTATCCATTCATTGCTATATTCTCATTAGTGCCAGGCAAAGAAAGGGATCATCCGACAGACACAGCACATCCCTTCGGGGTCAGATTGGCCACTAACAGACTGTATTTCTCCAATTCATTTGTTAACACGGAGCAAGGAGCACAGGGCTGGAGGGGCCATCTGCAGGTGGAGTGAGACTGCCAGCTGGCGCATGGGGCTGGGGGACACAGCGCTGCACAGAACACAGTCTCTTGCAGGTCCTTGCTGGTCCAAACAAGATATTCAGTGAACAGGTTACAGCGTATGGTAGAGAAGGAAGCCCATCTCCCACCTGTACTTGGGCTCTTCTATTCATACATGTATTGATGGAACTGAAACCACTCTGGAGAGCAGCTCCAGGAGGGCCTGGTCAGAGCAGATGGATGGAACAACCCTTGGGCTGCAATGAGCTCCAGGATCAAGGGATACACCCCTGCAGGGATCAGTCTGTGTGTGTGTACTGCCAACAAAGCGACAGTGGAGTGGGAGGTAACAGACAATTCCAGTAGCGCAGGGCACAAGATTCTTCAGTGAATCTCTGGCTGGAAATGTTAAGGGATTCATAAAGAACTAAACTGCTCTTCACCCTTCCTGCAACACAAATTCTGAAAAGGAATAAAACACCTGGGGCAGCAGGGCTTGGAAAACTTCACAACTGGCAGAAAAACAGGGCATGACCTGTGAAACACATAAGAAAGCTCTCTGCTGTTTTCCTGTGGCCTCTGACTGCAGCCTCTGCTGTTATCTGTGTCTGCGGTCAGCCTCCATCACTTACCTGGAGTCACAGGCAAGGTTCACAGGAGCGGGTTCAGGGCTGCAGTACAGCTGGCAGAAGGATGAGACAGACATACAGGAGGCAACACAGCGTGTTCCCCTCCCACAGAGCCAGGAGGGCTAGAGGGAAGGGCTGCAGCCCAAGCCCAACAACAGCCCCTTCCTCCCAGCCCCTCTCAGGCCACTGGGGTTGGAAGGCTACAGCCTGGCTGCTTTCGGCATCATTATTTTTCTTTTTATCTGAGTTGCACGTTTCTTTTGGCACCTTTCACGTACCCTACCAGCACTTTGTTTTAAAATAAAGACTCCCTCCAGAGTCACAGAACAGAGCTGCACATACAAATCCTGCCTGAGCCATCCAGGACAAACTCCATCCAAGTGAGAACTGAAGCTAATTAATAATTTACAGCATGTGTGACTTATTGCTTAATGCAATAAAAAAAAACAACATAATTCCATCCACAGTGAATAAAACATCTAGGGGCACAATCCTGCCTTTGTGCAGCAGCACTTGGGAGGCCACACTCTACACCCAGATCAGATGTTGCACCAGCCCTGTACTGCCCTTCCTCTACAGCACTCCTCCCTACAGCCTTCGTGGGAGCTTCTCTTGAACATTTATCCTTTAATTAAGAACCACAGTAGAAAATGATGCAATTTTTACTGATTAAGGCAATTTGATTGTTTGGGATGATTCAGATAGGCCACATGATGGCAGTTCTCATGAGAGATGAATGTGTAAGCACTTGATATGAATATCCTTCCCATTGTATTTGAATTGCAAATATTTCTGTGTGACTCTGGTGCTCACTGATTTAAGTGCCTTCCAAAAAAACAAAACAAAAACCACCAACACAATTACAAAGTTATAGGCGCAATCCTGTAGCTTTCTGAACAAGCCTGAAAGGGAAGAGGGAGGAGAAATGAACCTAAAAGTCTGGTTCCTAATTCAAAAGTGTTATTGTACTCAATGCTGATATTTGACAGTGTTTTCCTCTCTTTCCCTAAATAACATTGACTAACTCCATGAAGAAACTTTATCCCACTTCAAGAAAATTTCAAAGGCACCAAGTAAAAGGGGCATCTGCCTTCACTTAAAAGCCAGGATTCTGGCCTTTCACTCTCAATTACCAAGTACACACCCAAAATAAGAATCATACAGCCAACACAGTAAGGCAATTTAGAAAGATTTACAAAACAAAAAAAAAAACCACATAGAGTCTTGCTGAGCACTTACCAGGTAACTCAACTCACTTGCAGTACTCCTGCTTGCTCAGTTTGTGCACTGTACCTGTAAAATTGCTTTCAGCTGAGGTAATCCAGCAAGCTGACTATCAAATTTAACTCCTAGATTGCTTCTGATCTGATCATGTCTGAACTGGAGGAGAGTCCCAGACAGCCGTAGCCATGAAGGTTGAACTGCATATTTGAGTTCTGTTTTCTTGCTTTGCCTAAATAATTGTTAAACTCCTATTTTCTCTTCACCTGTCAAACTGGAATCCAACAGTTTGCTGGCTAACAGGCTGCCAGCAATGAGAAACTGTACACACCGAAGCACAACTCACTTCCTCTTTACCATTCAGACACGTCAGATTACAAGTTGACCACAGCTGCTGAGACATGGAATCACAGCTGCTGGCTGTTGTGGAATATACTATAGAGCCTCGTTTGACCTCTCTCCACATCAACAGCTCTCCAAAGCTGTGTGCAATACTTCTGGACAGCACCTGGCTTATTGCCAGAGCAAAGGATGTTGCAGTTGTAGGCCTGGCTCAGTTCTACAGTCTTTCCTGGAGGCAGAAAAACCCATGCCAGCCTCAGGTGCCTCTCTCTGCTGCTGCAGATGGTTGTATAAACCCTGGAGCCAGCTCCAAGCTGGCACAAAAAGAATCTCAGAACAGCGATAAGAGATAATATCAAAATATGCCAAGCTGTTTCAGACATTAACTTGTCCTTATATCTTGGTGCAGGGTTATTGTTCTCTACCCTGAAAATTAGCTGAATGTTGATGAAAATTATTGATTGCAGCACTGCAGAGAGATCTCCTGTGTTCATCGATGGAGCAGCCACCGCAAATAAAGATGTGACAAATATAATGTCAATAGATACTGCAAGACAATGACAATTCTTCTCCCATGCTGCCAGGAGAAACTGCTTTGTAAAGTAGTTTCATTTCACACAGTGTGTAAACAGTACATTTAGTTAGTTTTTTTCTCACTTAATGCAATAATACTGCATAGTTTCAGTATTTATAAAGTGCTTTCATAACTATTTAAAGTGTATATACAAGATGATCCTTTCAGATCTCTCAGAGTAGGGAAGTCTTCCATTCAGTCCATTGCAGAACTGCCTCATGCACTTTTCAATTCTTGGTGTGGCACCAGGCTGTACATAGCCTCTCACTGTGCTGGTGAGGCATTTGTATACTCTTCACACCAAAAGAACCAAAATTTGATTATAATGAGAGGTACATTGGAGGAAGAGAAGAGAGGTGGAGAAAAAGAGATCTTTCACCTGGAAAGTAAGACTTACACCATTTCACAAAGGACAGTCATGACTGTCAGTCATATTAGTAGATCCCAAAGTCACCCAAAGTTGAAAATCTCCACTGAGAGCATACAGCGTGAGTTTAAGACTTTACGGTGCAATGTCAATGTGTAATCAGGATGCCCAAAATGAGGGTCATACTTGTGATCAGCTTGCTCACCTGAGGTCTGGAAAAAGACCTAACAGCTAAGGACCTGTCTGGAAACACAGCAAAGAAATTCAGGTCCTCAGTGGAGGTCAGGGAACTGAGGAAATCTCTTTTTTTGGCATCATCTGGCTTCTGGGTGGTGGCTGTGTGGTGTAACAGTGAATCAGTAAAAGAACAAATGACAAAAAACTAAATGGACTCTCAACAACGAGCTGACAAGCTGTGCAGTACAAATCTTTCAACCAGCCCATCTCAGATAACACTGCATCTCAGATAACATTAAAAAACGTCCTGAGACAAACTGTAGGTAGATTAACTGAAAACATTCATTTCAGAATGCATTCACATGCTTGTAAATATCAGTCTTAAGGAAGCAGTCTTTCTTCCTATTTAATCTGCTCTGTTATAAAAATGAGGTCAGTGACTCAACTTTTCCTTGCGACTCCTCACAAAAGTGAGCCATTGTCAGTGCACTGGGTCCCAGCTAGATCCTCACCCCACCCTGCTCCATTTAGCAATGCACAAAGGACAAGAGGGTCATGATCTGCAAACAGGAAACAGTCAACTCAAACGTAGCAGGAGCTGTGTACTCACATACTTGAACTCTCAAGACTGATGCAAGTTCTCCTTCCTGTCTAAAGAGAGGAATTTTTGCCCTCAGTGGAAAGGATAGCACACTTCTCAAAGGCTTCATGGCTGGAGACAAAAAAGAATGAGGAATTCCTCCCTGAATTGCTCAGTGTAATTGCATATGTTGCATATTATATATTTTTTCAGGAATGCCTGGGTGGAGCTGATATCTCTGTTTAAACTGGAAATATCGTTATTTCATTCTATTGCATTTATTCTTGTTTCTAATTATGATAATGTATCTAGCATGGCTAGCATGGCTCCTTTCCAGGTCACATATAAATTAAATTTCCATTAGTACAGGTTTCCTCTTTTTCATACCTGTGACAGGGAGGCACAAGAGTCATGCCGTTGGGTATTTCGTCCTTTGGTTAGTGAGAGCCCTGAAAACAGGGCACCTCTTCCTCCTAAAATACAAAGACACAGCAGTTGAGGCAAGAAAGTAGGCTCAAATCTTCTGAATGATAGGCTGGAGGTATCAATATATCACCAAGTAGTACTGTCAATGTCGAAATAATCTATATGCCTTTCTCTTCTATCTTAGTTCAAAGATCTGCTTTAGTTTAAAGAGATTTCCCACACAGAAGGTGTTCCTCTGTCCAACTCCTCTCAGTCTCAAAAGGACTTCTCCCTATTAGAGGTACCTTCACATTTAGTGCAATAGTGGCTTGAGATTAAGTCTCAGATCTGACAGTGCCCACCCACACCCTTATCTCCTCACTACACTGCAGTATACCCCTCTCCTATGAAAAGAAAATGCTTGTGGAGCTGCACTACAGCCTAAGAGAAGCCCCAGCTGCAAAGAATTCTGACAAAATTTTTCACACTGCAGGGCCAGAAATGGCGCTGCCCATTGGCGTGGAAGTTGGGAAAGTGTTCTCACTGAAGAAATGTGCATATAGAAAAGTGTTTTTACATAAAAAAAAAAAGTAATTGAAGGTGATACAGTGAGTAGATCTGCTCACAATATTTATTTACTGTTGCAGTTCTATAAGTTCATGTTAAGTACAAAGGCAGTCTGCACAGTGAAATAGCACGTATCCTACACAAGGGCTCACACTGCAGTGCCCTCATATACTCCGCAGTTTGGGCCTACTCCCCAGAAAGATTTCTCCTTGCCTTGGGTCACAGGGCTATATCTAAGGCTTGTATGTCAGCCAGGAAAGTCCTCCTCATTGCCTGCCTGTCCCAAAGCCCTGCCAGGGGCTGATGTAAAGGGCCACCAGGGCTAAAGCTGAGTTTGAACATATCACCTCCTGCCAGAAGGAGCATGAAAACATGCTGTCTCAGGAGTCTCAAGGTCAAAGACAGAGTCCTGGCCTATGCTGCAGAAATGGTAGATACAGTACAACACAGTTCAGAAGCTGATATACCGTCTCTCACAGATGCCTTGTCTCCATTACTGGCAGACAGAAATAGAGGTCATGTCACCTCACAGGAGTCATCACTCCCCTTTTCAAGATGTGTTTGATGACAAAATTTTCAGGGGCAGCACAACCTGTCAAGTTGCAGCCTAGCTTCTTTACATATGTTTCAAAAATTGGTATTTTAACAGAGAGAAAATGCAAGGAGATTCAGCCAAGCTATGAGTACTATAAGTTATTTATGCTTCTATGTTGCTGTGAAACTATTACTATTATTTCCAGATGGTTATTTCATTGTTTTTCATTTCTGGCACATATAATGGTTTGTATTTTTGCCAGGGTTTACAAGTATTTCTCAAACTTTCTTTTATCTTCCTAACACAGGGTTTAGTAAGAAGGCAAAAGTATTGTATTTCCCACTGAACAGAATGGACAGACCAAAACCACATACCTGCCCAGAATGATAGACTGACTTAATAGTGGAGACAAAATTAGAAAAGGGGAGAAAACTGGAAACCACAGCATTGTACTAAATGTTCTCCGTGGAGAAATGTCATCTTCACAAATTGCGTTGCAGGGAATTCTAATCAGGACTGACTGAGGCTGCATTCTCATGTGTGAGGTACGGTGCCCACCAAAGCATGGTCAGTGCAATAAGTCTCCCAGCGATGGGCATGAAATGGAATTAAGGGTGCTGGGAACGCATTAAAAGAAGGGGAAAGTGAAAGAATAAGATACAGAGCTCAAGAGCAATCTAACTAATGCAAGTGTCAGATGTTGCAGACTTGATCTCTGTTGTGACCAGCTAAAAGTATACTGTTCCAGTTTTCATACCCAGTTGCACATAGAAGGAGAAGTCTGGGGAGTCCTTAAAGGAGAAAGCAGGCTTTCCCTCTTTTTAACAAATAAAACACCATCAGCAATAAAAGACAAAACAAATTTTTGTTAAACAGAGGTCTATAAAAGCATTCATGAGTTGAAGCCTTTGTATCTGCATCTTCAAAAGCTGATATATATTGTTGCTTGTGTGATAGAATGAGGGCACTTCCTTCACTAGCATTCAGTCTATATCATCTAAAGGAACCCAACAGCTTCTGAACTCTGGATCTGCAGCAGCTTGGCTGATGTTGGTGACTTTACACCAAAGAGTTCTACGCCCTACTTTGAAAGAATGTTCCCAACACACCCTGCAAGACACATTTCACGTTCAACCTATCCTACCTGGCAGCTTCTGACACTCTTTCCTACCACCTTCCACTCTATTCCCTCTCTGTTTAACTGGAAGGAATGCAGACACAGAGTGCAGGTCACCAGCTGGCGGGGGTGCTCAGGGAGGTGAGCCACTCTTGATCATCAAAGAATCCTGTGCAGCATGGATTACAGAGCAAGCTCACAGGGAGCAGGTTTTTCACCAATTTAGCACAGCAATCTCCCTCTCTGAGCACTAATACAATCTGCACCTGTGCTTTCTCTGTGCAGCTTTTGCGAACTCCCCAGGGCTGGGTTCGGCCTCTGTGAAAGTGCTCAGGGAAGTATCTTACATTGAAACTTAATAGGTAGATACTCCCAAAGCAGCTTGGAGAAACAGTCACACACATTTCATTTCAATAAGTGGAAAATATGTGGTCAGGCTGCCAGATTTGTCAGCCTCTTTTGTGCATTAAGTTGCGAGGTAGAGATGAAGAAATTGTGTGGCTTTTCTATCTCAAAGGTCTACCTCCTGCTAAGCTGTGCTGTTTGTGGTATTGGTTCTGTAATTGACTTTTTTAATTGCACAATTACAAACATATTCTTAGCACCTTTCCAAGACAGAATGGGTTCTCCGGGCCAAAGGCTCTGCTTCCTGACCACTTACCCCTGTGCATAACCTCTCTAGGAGAAGACTGGGTAATTAACTTGTTCATGAGAAGTGCTTACAGACTGGGGCCCTTGGGCATTTTCACAGTTGTTGTGAATGAAGGAAAAAAAGATTAACTCCAGGAAGGTGTGATATTTATATTTTGGAAAACAAAACAAAACAGAACACCTTTGAAAAGACTTTGTTCCTAAGAGCACAATAGGACTAACATGATCATCACTCTGAACTCCAGAGAGCTCTTGTGTGGGTTTATGAAGACCAGGAATAAAGCCAACTTGGTTCAAAGAATGTCTCATTTCTCCTGACAACTTAGATTGCTGACTTTTCGTAGTGTTTCATGAGTACAATGTGCATTCCCTAGCTTAGTTTCCTTCTCTGGTTGGATCAGACTGGCATGTTGTAGTGTGAAGGTGAATTTCATTTCCTTGCGGTCTTATAGTTGAAATATGATGGGAGAGAGACATTATTCCTTTGAATGCATTTTTCTGACAATCTGCTTTGTATTTCTGAGTAGATACTTCGAGAAAAATCTATTTTCCTTCCCCAGTTTTCTCCCCCAATCCTCTTTTAGCATCTTTTTCTGAGCCAAGATGCTTTATCAGATTTTTTTTCCTCCCTCAGATAATTAAGTGAGGTGCACAGTACAGTGAAAAAAAATAAAACATTTTAATCAATTAACCAGAATTCCCTGCTGCCAGCAGTGCAATCATAAAGATGCTCATAAGAGATGATTATGAAGGATTAATTCCTTTAGGAATTGACTGTTCCTTCCCTAACAACAGAGCTGGGAGCAGTCTTGTTTAGAAAGTTGTTCTCCCAGAGCAGGCGCTTCTCAGTGTTTGGTTTTCCAGTGATTCACTGTCCCTCACTAAAAGTTCCCCTTAAATGATCCTCCCTCAATTACCCTGTGAAAAAGGGATCTATTGACATAAATCAGAAATCTGAAGTTTGGTCACTGTACATCAGACAAACTCATCCCAGGAGCCAAGTGAGGGCAGAATATGTTTTTATCCTTTGGCCCATGCCTACCAAGTTGTGGAAGCTAACAAAACAGGTAACACATCCACATGAGTTGCACCAGCCAAGAAAATCCAAGAAACCTGCATTGTGACAATGGCAATAGCAGGAGAGCTCCTCACACCCAATGGGATCCAGCCTAGTGCTAAATGGGGCAGCCTTTCCTATCCTCTCTGCCTAATTTCTGGTCCCTACTCACCAGCTCACTCTCTCTGCTCCTCAGCCAGCAGCTCCCCTCTCCCCCAGCTCCTGCCCGTGTTGCAGGAGCAGATAATATACACGCTGCCCCTGCCATCTGGAGCAGCAGCCCTATTGCCCTGCACGTAGTTGCATTTGAATGGGAACAGGCAAGCAGTGTTGGGAGGGGACTTCTCCTGACCCTGCCATACTGACTGCTCTGAACACACCTCCCCAGGCTCAGCTATCTTCTGCCTCCACAAGACCAGCAGTTGCCTGCTGATTACCCTGCGGCCCACCGGGTCTTGAAATGACTCCTTTCTCCTACAGCACCCTAGCCTTGTAGTTGTGGAGGTGAATGTGTAGTAGTTGCACTGGGAAGGAAGCTGAGACCAAAGCTTTCAGCTCCAGCTCTGCAGCCTCCAGCCCAAGAGAGCCGAACTCCACTCCATGCCAACAGGACAGGTGAAGTGCATGACCCCTTCCTGCTGGCTCGATCCTTCTGGGACAGGAATGTGCCCCCCTCAGCCCAGTCCAAGACTTATGTCCTCAGGGCAAGGAAGTTTGTGTTTCTCCCTGCTGAAGGGCCAAAGGTGACCCCCACCTCTCTCCTCACTCTGTGAGTTGTACATAATACAACAGCCAGCTAATGGGTCCACAGCAGCTTGGGTGAGAAGCAAGACACCAGCATGAACAGGCTGTGCTGAGAGGCTCAGCACAGGAAAAGTCAAAAGCCAGTGCTTTTTCATCCTGTCACATAGCTAGGCTGTGCTGATGGGCAACTTGTCTTACGGCTAGTGAAATCCAGTGACAAGCTATTTCTAACCATCACTCAAATAAAGTACCAAAAGATGCAAATTTACACATCCAGATGCACCTACAGATGCCAAGGCTTTTGCAATAGCACAACATTAGGCAACTTCATAGTATCAGTCCTGTTACTGACACCAATTAAAATCAACTCTGACCCAAGACAAGAGATATTCTGTGTAGAGAAAGAACAATACAGTATTAAATGAAGCCCACAGAAGCTCACAGAGAGGAGGAAAGTTCAGAGATTTCTAATGATGGCTATCCTTTCACATCCTGTTCTTCAGACCTTTGAGGAGTCTTCAGCCTGAAATGGTTTGTCAATACCAGAATCCCCCAAATATCCTTCAACACAGGAGCAAGAAGCCAGGGAGTAGCACATCAATCACTGTACTAAAGGTGGCTTGGAGGCCACACAGAGAGCCAGCCACCTCACTTCCCTGATAAGAGACCATCACAGAAACGTGTGAGACAACAGGAAACCAAGGGCTATAAGTTACCACAAGCTTTGAGGCCTTTACAGAGCATCTCATTGGGGGTAGGAGGGACTTGAGATCTACGGATGCAGAGGGCCCTGCTGCTAGCTGTGTGTCCCAGCAGAGCTGTGGGGCCGTCAGTGAGCAGGGCCAGATGCACAGGCCATTGCTTCTGGGGCTGGCTTAGCAGGTTGCTCCTGCTCTGAGCAGCTTCCTGGGAAGCTGTGCACTGATGGACAGTGCTAACAAGCAGGCAAGATTTCGTTCATGCTGAAACCTAAAGGCAAGACCCAGTGAGAAATGGCCACTGGCCAAGTGGTAAAATAAATGAGGCCAGTGTCAGGAATAAATCTGAAAAGATGGCCAACACCAGAGCTAATCTAACGTCAGAAACAATATTTTAAAGCAGTCCGAATCTAATACATAAGCACCGGTGTCAGTGAAGGGAGAATACCAAATTAATCCCATGTGAGCTTGTGGCTGTTCTTTTTTTGCACACATTTGCATTTAATTCAGTGCAAATCCAGTCCCGATAAGCATCAAGAAGGCTGGGATTTCCCCAGATCCTCTGCACTTTTGTCCTTGCAGTGCCACCTCTGCTTCTTGCCCCACCACAGTACTCCTCAGAGGCCCAAGCAGGAGTTTCCCCTGGAGACTGGGTATTATTTGAATACAGCAGAGGCTCAGAAAGGGCAACATCTCTTATCCCCGTCCTGAATATCTTGCATAATAGAAATGAATGTGCCACTGGAGCTGCCTTAGTCTTCCCTAGTTCCCTCTCATACTGAAGAAACCTCACAGCAGAATTTGGTGGAGACACTGTAGGGTAACATAGGGGTCAGAGCAGGAACACAAGGAAAATGAACTGAGAACACTGCAAAGGAAAGCCCTCTGTCAGCTATGGGCCGAGCAGTGCTTCAGCCACTGCTGTTGGAAACTGCCTGGGGCCAGAGATGTTAATGTGCCAGAGCCCACACAGAAGCAGAATGATACATTCAATTTCATTATGAAATCATATCAAGCACCATAAAGTGTCAGCTTTCAAGTTCATAATTTATAAATCAAGTGTAAATAGCCCACATTCTGAGCTCCTCTCCAGCCTCTCATTTATCCTTCCCCCATGAAAAATTAACAAGTCCATAAAATAGCTTGTAAATTTAAAGCTCTCATGTTTTTCAAAGTAAATCAACACTGCAACTTTCCAACTTTCCTGGAGACCCTGAAGCATCAGCTGGCTCCAGCCACTACTCTTAATCCCTAATCCCTAATCTTAGGTGTGCTCCCATGCTACAGCAAAGATGTCCCACCTCTTGCTAAGGTTCTTCCTGCAGACCGGTGCCAAAGACAAGGTGAAGCACTCCATGGTTATTGGGCTGTCCTAGTGCAGCCTAGCAGACTGCTTCCTTCAGGGGCTGCTGGAGGACATAACATCATACCCAAGATGTCAGTAGAAGAATCAGCAAGACTATTTTTATAACCAACTTTTCTAAGTGGAAAATTCACCCCAGGCAAAACTTCTGGTCTGTGGGAAGGAAAACAAACAGAACCAGATCTGCCAGCACTAAGAAGATTCCCTAAGGGATTCTTTTGCAATTTTGTGACTGTTTAGGTTTGCCCCTGGACAAAAAGCTGGACTGGTTTTCCAAGGCCCTCTGCATACAGGTCCTCAAAGATCTGTGTTCCTGCCCACTGGCATGGGCATTTACCAATCCCAGATGGAAATGAAAGGGGGGCAGCAGGCAAGCAGAAGGCTTTGGAGCAGGTGGGCTGAAGCACAGACTAGAGCAGGCACGGCACTCAAGATGCTGGAGCACTGAGGGAGAACATAGCAGAGGTGCACAGGGAGCAGATACCAGACTGCTCTAGAGGGCACCATGGAGGTGCAAGGATGGCTTTCCATGCAGTTGAATATGTGCTTCTGTCCACCTCTATTCTCTTCTGCCATCTCTATGGGCATTGCTCAACATCAAATAAAACCCATGAAGCCTATTGAAAAACAAAGACATTCCTACACAAGAACTCTGTGTCAAAACAAACTCCTACGTACTGCTCTGCGCTGAGGCAGGGATGCTAGGAAAAGAGACAGGATTTCAGGGCTGCTGCAGCAAGCTGAGTCACACTGGGATGTTATGTATCACAGAGGAGGGTGGTATCAAGGGATGCAGGTGGGGATGGCACGAAGAGCACCAAGGGTTTGTTCAATGAAGGATTTTTGTAAAAAATTTTTCCACAGAAATAAACTCTTACCATTAAGCTCTCATGAAATAGCCAACAATTTTTAGCTGCACAGAAAAAAAAAATAATCCCAAACCATTAGAATAATCAAAGCAGAATAAACATGACATAGGGATTTTTCTTCCCCTTCTGTATACGTATGTTTTGTATTCCCTCTACTTTGCAGTGTAACTATGGCTATCATGAACACTGCGTCGTTATGATTATTTATGACAAAAGTGGCAGATTCTATTAGATGTAACACTAACTTATTCATTACATTCCTACAATCAAACATTAAAATGGATACTGGTCCTGTGGGGACAAAATGGAGAGGTGAATGGTACAACTTTATCTCTGCTGCATGTAAAATACCCGTAATTGAGCAGAAAGCCTGATCCCAAAAGCTTAAAAATATAACGCTGGAGCAGCAAATGTGATTGGATTTCTTCTAATCTAATCATTTTTCTCCATATGTGGCCCCCAATCTGTTTAGGATTGTTAAAATTCTTGGGTATTGTAGTACCGTCCCCAGAGACGGCTGGAAGAGCTCGGACAGACCGGACCAGATGGGATGCCAGCGACTCCAGCCAGGAATGGCAGAAAAGAGGACAGTGGTTAACTCCTTCTCTGTCGGCTGCCATAGAACAGATCTAGAAGGAAAATTAATGAAGCCTGCTTTCCCATCAGCACTGTAAAAGGCACTTGGTAAAGATCTTGAGAGCAAACTGTTGCAGCCCCCTGGGACAAACAGAGAAAGGACCAACAATCGCATCCTTCTGAAAAGTGGTTTTGCATTTTAGGTAGAAATTCCCATGCCTATGTGGAGAAAGGAGCCCCCAGGTGCCCAAGAGGAAAGTGAAATGGTCAAAATGAAACCAGCGCCTATGAGATAAAAGGCCTCATGGCCAGACTGATAGTGTTTGTAAAAAGCTTTTGGAGTAGAACAAGAGCAGGCACTCTTCCTCCAGAGAAGAGAAATTTGGCAGGGCTGTGCTTGATTTGAGAGCAGTCTGGCTGCTAACATTACCTGCTCCTCTCCAACCTGTCATTAAGAGGAATTAAACCAGGTTCCCATTAAACTTGGGAACCTCTGTCATAAAAAAGACTTGGATATTCCTTGTTTGCAAGTGTGGATTAGTCAAATTTATATGAGGTTAATCCTTTGGCATGCAAGAAAAGCAAGACTGTAGCTAAAAACAAAATATAGGATTACCTTACTAACATGGCGCACTGATTACTAACAGTGCCACTTCTTTCCTTTCTGTACCTTCTTCAGTTCAACAGCTTTTAGATGAATTGAAAACATCACATCATTATTCCATACCTGCTCAAACTGTTACACTGTTTTGATGGCTAGAAGGGAATTTTGTAGGTGCTTTCTAAGTCCTTATTTGACAGGTTTCAGTTAACCTAAAATCCTGAAAGCCTGGGGGTATGGTAAAAGGAAAAGGAAATGAAAATATCAGGTCGGGACCTTCAATATGTTTTCCTTTTTAATTCATAAAGAAGTTGTTAGTGTAATACTGAATCCTGGCTGGAGACTTGAAGATTTTTCTATTGCACAGTATTTGCTGTGTGGAGCAACACAAAAATAAGGAATTTCACCAATAAATTAGATATAGCAATCACATCCTGCAAGATCAGAGCTTTGCACAGGAAATCTCCCATACACAATAAGTAATATTTCTCTCTGGACTCTTCTGAGTAGTTACTACCACACTTAAAAATATACAACGAGACAATAATGAGGGGTAATCATGTTTCCATATTTTCAGATAACTTCTTAGTAAAAGACCTTTCAAGACAATCTTCAGTATCATTGGAAAAAAAGAATGTCATTTTTCAAGTAAAAAGTGTCAGTAACTGGCTGCCTGGAAAGCAACAATCCTCATCTGTAATTTTAGTATATGCAGCGGTCACCGCTATATAATCCCCTGGAGAACTCAACAGAGACATGCCAAAGCAGGGGCTATGGATCCAAAATGTGGCAGGCCACTGACTTTCTAGCCTGTAAAATCAGCACTCAATGCTGGGACAACCCAACCCCTTCTGAAACCATCCATTTCCTGCTGCAAAGAAACCCCAAGACTGCTTTTGACCTAGGAGCAGTTCCCTGTTTCTCCAGCTTATTAATGCTGCTGAATAGAAACACACCAAGGCTTTCCTTATCAGACTGTCCTCTAAGTGTTTGTGCATTGCCAAGGATTAGCAAACCCTGGAAGAAATAGAAGCAGCTGCCCCACTACTGTACTTCAATGGGCTTCAAGCTCAAGACTTGCTTAAGCTTCTCTTTCACAGTTTCAAAGGAAAGTGTGCTTCTTTCTGGAGCCCATCTGCATGCCTAAGAATATATTTTGTGAGCAGTAATGCTAACCAGAAGTATGTTACGTTCTCGAGGACCTATTAGCTCTGGTAGCTGTCAAGCAATGATTCTGACAATCCTTCCACTTGGGAGGGGATTTTTAAAGAAATTTGCACGCCCTTCTGATAGCCATTAAGACAAGTGAGATTCTTTTGTCACAAGCAATATATTATTACTTGCAGCCATGGAAAACAAAAAAGGTATTTAGATGCCATAATTCCCACTGCAGATCCAATAAAGAACATGTACAAAAATGTCAGACACCTATAGCTTCTTGCTTCCTCTCAGGGCTAGGAAAACAGGAGTTAATGCTAGTTAGTTAAAAGGTATTTTTAGACAGGTATGTAGCTGAGAGCCAAAGACTAACAATTTTGAATCAGATGTTTGTAGAATATACGCATATATGTGAGCGTGCAAAGAACAGGAAAGCGTTACTTATCTTATAAATGAAAGATTAGATTTCTATTTCTCCATGCATTTTTAATGTGCTTACAGAGTTTCATGAAACAGAACACCCGGGGCAGGGCTGGGGGCACAAGGAAGCTGTCTGTGTGCACAGTGGCCTGGGCTACAGCCATGGCCTGATCCAGATGGGCTGTGGTGGGAATCCCAAGCAGCCCAGTTACCACTCTTCAGCGCATTGTACCAGTGGGGGAAAGCAGATATCTTAGTCTTTCACCATTTAATGATGAAAGCAACCTGACCACCTCAAAGGTAGGGTAGCAGCATGAACAATTCTCATCAGAAAGTCCTGTGGTGAGGTTTTTGCACCTTGTGCCAAGTGCATAGCCATGTGTCATGGTTTTATGATTTTTGTTATTGGTGTTTCACATCATGACATCACGCGGTACACTGGGAGTTAAAGAGTTAATGCTCCAGTTCCATGGATTGTGGATAGGTCTGTGTACATGTCCCAGAAGAGAAGAAGAACTACATCTCCCAGAGGGCTGCTCGCTGTTCTGTTACCGTTTTCCGTTCAGAGGGAAAGATAAAAACTGTTTGCAGATCATGAGATGTCCCTTTCTTGATCTTCCAGCTCATTCCAGCATCTTCTCCCCCTAGCCGTCTCGCCGCCAGCACTAGAGTAAGGACTTCTGGTTTTTGGTCATGCTCTCTCATTATATTTATTAGCTTCAATTTTAATTATATTGTATTATATTGTGTTATTTTGCATTCCAATATCTAACTTAGAAAATTAGTTTGTTCCTCCTCAGATTGTTGCCATTGTTTTGTTTTTTAGGCCCATCTCCCTACCCTTTCCCCTCTTCCAGGGCATGGGACCATGGGTCCCACTGCCCCATCAGTCACAGAACTGGGCCAAATCAGCCCGTAAACTGTTGACACCATGCTACCAGCTTTCAGAGACACGCTGCCTGGATTGGGCTGGGCAGGTTGTCTCCCAGAGGCACTCCAAGCGTAGCTCTGAGCATCCTTTCATAAGGCATCCTGAGAAAGCATAACCCACTGCAGGCAGGAAGTGCTGGGCAAACGCTGTCGGGGACTGCAGGATGCTTCTCTGGATTGTGGGAGCCTTTACCAGGACTGCTCTTCCTGGAAATACACACTGAAGTATCTTTGAGAGCTTCAAGCTAGACTTCTTGCTCCATCAGAATTCCATCATTTTTAGTGTTACTGACCTTTTAGCAGGGCTACTACATAAAGAGTATAAATCAAGTATCTGATGTCAAAGGTGGTTCTCTCCTGTGTTTGTTGATGACCAGCAGGGTTGGGACAAGAGCTGGATCTCTTGAAAAGCCCTGAAGACACTGCCTCAGCTCCGAAGCACAGTAAATTCATTGTAGACTACATTTTTCTATTGAGAATCTGTCGTATCAATTTTATTCCAAATCAATGGTTGATTTATTCCTGTTGCAACTCCACTGAGTTCACTCAAGCTACATGAGTCATTAATTTAGCTCTTTCTCAGTAGAGAATACTGCTTCTTCCTTTGAAACCTTATGAGTGAAGCTCTGGATGCACCATTGTACATCCTGCTCCAGGAAAGCATGCAAGCACACATGTGGGAAACATATGAAAAACTACTGAGAGCGCAACTGGTCCTACCTCCATAGCCATAGCACCTTGTCAGCCTCTCTCCCTGACATCTCTGTTTACATTATAGACAGAGTGCTCCTTTGGGCATTTGGATTAAAACAGTTAAAACAGACAGTGGAAAGATGCCCATTGCTTGCCCCGGAAGCTGACCTGAGCCCTAGGTGTCTTGACAGCAGTGTAGAAGCTCTGCAAGGGTAAGACAGTGAGTCCATCCCTTCTGTAACAAACCCATCTACTGTGTTTGTATTTACTAGGGATTTACCAGACATAGGAGACATCTGCTCTTGAGCCCTCCCCCGAGATCCTTCTACTTAACAACACCAGTTACTCCTTAACAATCCTCGCTGATCGCTTCTACTTCCAAATCTCAGCAAAAAACGTGCTGCAATCCCCACACTTATATTACGGCTAATACTCTTTCTTTTGTGCCTGGTTTTCAGTGCACATTGTTTTGATGCAGCTCACCTGACCTACATTTCCCTCTTCCATGCCTGGTCTGGGAACTCACTGAACTTTGTAGCATCTTTCTCTCATGCTTCTCTTTTTATTTAGGGGAACAGTTTGCTTCTGGCTATGTGCTTACATCTTCATTAGTTCTTCATTCTGTTGCTTGGAAATTTTTTAATCCCACTTTTTCTAGCTGTTCAGTAAACATCTTGCAAAGTCCCTCACCAGCTCCACAGCACCAATATTCTGATCACACAGTGTCTGTACCGAGGCTGTAGGCTGTCCCTTTTTAAAAAGCCCAATTGCTCAGCAAGCCCATTGCACAACTAAACTTTTAGGGAACACTTGCTGAAAAATATCAGAGTTAATCCTGCCATCTTCTGCAGTGACTACAAGCACATTGTGAATATTTCTCCCTGTTTTATCTGTTGTTGAGCAAATTTATGTTTTCTTCGGTATGAGTTATGTAGAATCTGTGGAGACCTCTTTATACTTCCCTTCTCCTCAGCAAATTTTTAGGCTTAGCAAGGGTCAGATGATAAATCTTCAAATCTGGGGAGGCAAGAGCAGAGCACTGCTGCAAGTCACTCTCTTCAAATGCTGAGCAAGAGGCTTTAGTTTTGAATGGACAAAGGACATCCCTAACATCCTCTGTCTTTTTGCCCTGCAGAGTGCCTTCAGGCAGCTTTCTGGGCTTGTCCTTCAGAGCAGGTATGAATCTTTGCAGAGACCCCAGTTCTCCTCTCCAGACATCTCAGGCCAAAAAGCCAGTAAGTGGGAGCAGCATGTCCCACTCTCACACATCAGGAGTAGGACTTTTCATAACAATGGCTTTGCTACCATTTCTCTGCAGCTCCAATTGCAGAAGCAATTCTTTATCTGGCTGAGAGCAGTTTTCCATGCACCCTCAGCCACAACACAGCCCATACACTTCTGGAGTTTCTTAAACAGCCACTACAAGCCAAGAAACGTGCACAGTTATACTCAGTAGATTCCTGACAGGCTTCAAAGGATTGCTAATTCCAGTGTGCTTAAAAAATGCAGAGCATTCTCTCTTACAGCTTTTCTTCCTTCCCTTCTGTGAGCCAGCCAGCACCTGTTGGGCCATGAACGACAAAACTAAACACAGTTCCTCCAAAACAACTCTAAATGGCTTCAGTGCTGAGGGCAAGAAAGTCTCGTGATCCATAGACTTGCTCCATCAAGCTGCTAATGCAAAATATTTTCTGGAGGCGATCAGTGTGCCCATTGCTGGATAGAATTGTGGGCTAACAAGGGTTAACTGCTCTCCCTGTCTCCCCCCTCCCTGTGCTTCTGTCAGAGACCCGCTCTGCTCTCCGGCCAGGCTGGGCTCAGTGCTCCAGCATCCAGCAGCTGCTGACAGTGAGCGCGAGCCAGGTCCCAGGGTCAGAGGCAGCACGGGTGAAGGTGCACAGCCCCCCAGGAGCTCCAGAACAGAAAGAGGAGCAGCCAGAGCTCGAGATTTCAGAATTATGCAAGTTGAAAATAACCTTCAAAAAATCCCAAACTAACTAAATATGAAAACTCCGTTTTTCTTTCCTTGAAAGACGGCGAGCAATCTAGTTACAATGTCTATTGAGGAGCCATATGGAAAAAACAGTTCTGTCTTGTTAAACTGGTTGCGCAGTTTTGTTTTTCATCTGTCTACAGAGATCTGAAAATTCCATATTATTTCATGTTTCTTCTGCAAAGAAAGCAAGTGAACTGGGGCTCCTCTGGCCGGAAACACAATAGGTAAGAACGGTATTTTTGTGTAACATATTTCTGAGAGCCTGAGAGTACATTGTGTAACTGAGTGAAATCAGCACTTAGGATGTCATTTTCTTTCGGATAAGCTGATTATAGGTTGGTTAGTCACTTGTTTGGTTTGTTTTCCTGGACAAGAAAAGCTGAGCTGCCGTAGTATCAGTGTGATGTGCAAGATCCTGGCATTTAAGCAGTAAACAGACTTTGACTTTTTTTTTTAATCCTCTCTGGCAGAGCAAAACAGATTGCACTGACAAAGGTAAAGAAAGCTATTTGGGGTTATATTGTTAAACTCTAGCTAGACTAGAAGAATAACAAAGTGACAGAGAAGTGACTCAGAGTTGCAAGGAAAGCTCTGTTACAAGAATAATAAAAAACAGTATTTTCAAATATTCTTTCAACTTGTTCAAATGTTTGTTTAATCCTTCATTGAGCCAGGTGCTAAAAATATTAAAAAGACACTTTGAAAGAAGAAAAGAATATTCTAACTCTATTAGCATGTTAAATACGACATTTAAATGTTCTGGTAGCGATAACTGTAATAGTCTCACCAATACTAAAGATAGACATTAGTTTGGAAATCACTGATGAAGATGTTGTACGTGAAAGTCTACCATGCTTTCAGTGCTTTGCTTAAATGTGACAATCTTGAATGGGTTTGCAAAGGAACTAGCCCTTTTATAGGCTCATTTAGATGAATTCTAATGGGCAGAAGCTGAGTTGTAGACTTAGTCAAAGTCAAAAGCTCATTTAATTAATGTTTTGCCTTTTATGTTCTCTTTATCACTGGCTGTTAATCACATATAACCAGGATCTTTACTCCTCCTTGCTGTTGGTAAGATGCAACAAAATACAACCTCTCCCCCCACCAAGAAAATAAAAAGCAAAACACAAAACTCACAGAGCTCCCTTTGCTTTCCAAATCCCTTAGATACAGATGTCACTTGTTTTAAAGGTCTATGCCTTTCCCACTCTTATGCCTTTTCCACTTGTGCATTTTCCTCTTCTGAAGCAGGATGTGACAGAGAGAAAAAGTTGCAAGTATAATTAGCAATTTCATTTTAACAGTGTACTGTCAAAAGTTCTCACCTGGAGCCTCCCACCTGCATAGTTCTGTGTAATGTACACAACAGTTCAAACAGCACCAGCATTTTTGTATGTGAGCTCTGGAAACACTTGGGCAGCTTATATTTCTTTCAAAGGTTTGAAGCTGACAAAAAGCCTCTTTGCAAAAGGAGATGTGCATATATGATTTTTGAAACCTGATATGGTTAAAAACTATAGAACTGTTACAGTTCCAGCAAGCAGCGTATGTAGTGATGGCCTGGAAGCAATACAGTTATGAAAGAGATGTGTAATGCACAATCTCAATGATTTAACCAGCTACATTTGTCCGGCTACCCTACAGTAAGACATATATCTTCCAAAGTAGATGCACAAAGAACTCACAATCCATTTAGAACCAGTTTAGGGCTACTTATCAGGATCTACCGCATTTCATGGAACAGGTTCTCATCCTGCTCTGAATAACTTCTTTTGATTCTCCTCTTTACATATCCCTATAGCCATGATCGATTTTCAATCTGTATGAAACAAAAGATTAGCTGACCTCTGACAGAAGGTATACTTGGGATATAGTGAACCCCCCCTCCTCTGAGTTCAAAAGTCACAGTTCTGTTACAGATAACCCAGCTTTGAATTTATTAAATGAATTCTATAAACAAGGAAAAAAATAATTCAATTCTCCAATCGTTTTGTCAGTAGTGAAGTTATTCTTTGGCATGATATTGCACTTGTGCTACATCGACTACATATACGTAATTTTACAATTAAAGACTCCATAGCAGCTATGCCATTAAATCTTTGCAGAGTCTAAAATATTTCTGTGAATTATAAGCAATTTAGCAATCTGGAGACTGTTGTTTGAATGCTTGGCTTGCTGTAACAGTAATTATCACTAAAGGAATAAAAAAAGAGCGTTGTTGATTATTTTCTCCCTCAAGACAGCAGTTTCCACTCACTTCAGTCATTTCTCTCCCCAGTACAGAAGATGTCCTGTCTCTGGTTTTACCTGCCTCTCTGCCTTCTCACAGCTGCTTGCTTGTGTCATTCCCTTAAAGCACCCACCACCAGTTCCCAACAGAGCTTTAAGAGCGGCCTCTTCAACTTCTACCACTCTCTGATTCTTGCTGATGGTAAGGAAACTACAATTCATCTGCTGAAGGATATCCCTAAAAGGTAAGTGCAGATCAGCCATGGAGTCATTCTTACTTTCAGCTACTTTCCCGCAACACCAGCAGCCACATGCTAACAGTCCAAGCCAGGAACTGCTGTGCATCTGCATAGCTGGTGACATGTCCACTGAATTCACTGAGACACGCCACACCGAATTTTGGTGTAGTACAAGTGTCCTCCAGTGTTCACTGTTATTTCGCACAGAATCTGGAATGAGCCCCTGAGGCATACACATTCCAGGCAGCTTTCTGGGATGATACAGAACTGGTGGGCTCCAACAGCAAACAGCTGCAGCATGAACAGCCTGGCTTCTGAACCACAGAGACATCAGCCTCCCTAGGGTGACTGTAAAAGACAAGAATTTTATCTAGCAAACCAGCTACCTCAGAATCAGTAGAATGTGTGCAGAATTCTCTTACAAAAAAGAAAAGAATCTGTTAGCATCCTGCATGCTAGAAATGTCTTAGCTGAACAATGGTATAAGCCTGCAAAGATCAAACATGAGAGCCATGCAGAAGTCACAGATCCTTCATGTCCTCAAAATACCTGCAAAGTTTTCCACCATATCTGGACATACACACGATCTAGATATTACAACTGGTATTCTCTATTAGATAGGAAACGCAAACTAATTAGCCTGTTTAGGAAGAGATGCACTTCAGGAGGTTTAATCAGAATTTTTTAACCACTGATCAACACAAAGATTTTGATGAATATAAAGCAGAGAAGTCACGAAGCAGGGGGTGAACCAGATGGTTCAACCTCAGTATTCATTGCATAAAAACTGGAACAAGGCATGTTATATAACGTGACATGCTTACAAAAGCAAAATTAAAAGCTCTCCCTTTTAAAGAAAAATAGGCATTTAAATCTAAGAGAGCAGTGAATTTTGCTGTTGCTCTGTGGCATAATATGAACATTTCTATTAGCAAGCAAACAAGGTGGGACAAGAAGCTGGACTTTACGTAAATAAGTAGGAATGAAAGATTTACTGATGCCCCTTTGTACTACTAACACACTGCAGCTTTTGTCATCAAAGCAAACAAGTTAGAACAGACTTGTCTGAAACTGCCATTGGTAGCCGATAATCTTCAGGATAAATCAGAACTGTTCTATCTTCATCTTACACAAATGGTCATCTAAACATGCAAGCAGATATGAGGGAGCTTGTTCCCTAAAAGTTATCATGGCACACCAGTCAGGAAATTCTACGGAAATAATGTACCAAATTCCCTAGTGTTAGCCAACAAGTGGTTATCCAGAAGGTAATTAGTTTACCGCATTAATTATCCAAAATAAGCAGGTAAGTACTGACATATGATATTCACCCCAAGCATGCTGAAATTCAATGGGGAAAAATATTGCCTGTGGTAAGTGGACAAAACTTCCAGGAACAACTTGCAGATTGGAAAAAAAAGCACAGAGGATATTCTTCCTGCACCTGAAAGTTTCACACTTTCCCTATCTTGCTGTGTTGATGCATCTGAAAGGAGAGCAGTCATTTCTACCCACATTGAAGTGACCACATCAAGAAATGCACTTACTGCAAGTATCAAATAGACTTGAATTTCTTTGTGCTTTTCCTCAGTTTCTTATCCGCTTTTACAGGTATTACTTTGTTTTGGAGGAAGACACAGCCCTTGTACCTTTCACAATAACAGTGACCCCTTGTGACGTTCCCATTGAATGGAGCATACTTGTGCACAAGGCTTCAGCAAGTTTGCTTGGAAAAGCAGCACAAGGTAGGATCTTCAGCCTGCCTGAGAAGAGTTGGAGAAGGTATAAGTTATGAATAAGGAGTGCTGTTAACACCAAGTTCTCTACAGGCTTAAATGTCATACTTGCCCCTCCTGAAAATGGGCATCAGAGGACGCTGTCACTACAGGTGAAATTTGCAGTTCGCTGGATTTTGTCATCAGTTCAAGTAGATTAAAAATTACATCTATAAAAGTCAAAAACTCAGGGTAATATCTGGGAACAACACAAATATGGATTAGCTTCATAAGCTCCTTGCGCTTACCTAGTTTCCCCTCCTGCAAATTTGTCACCTTCCTTGAAGAATCTAAACTGATAACAGTAACATTTTCACATTGGCAAACATGTTGCTTATATCCCTTGATCTCCATGCAGTGTTTAAAATCCATCTTCTTCTTAAGGGTATCCTGCATTAGCAAGGCAGGCTTTCCAATCTGTCCATGCTGAGGGAAGAGCTATCTCAGCTCCTTCTCTGTGGCTTAAGCCGCTTGAACCAGTCACTTTCTGACTTGTTTCTAACTGATCTGAAGAAGATACAGCCATTTGATTTTTTAGGAATATTGTCCATCACGGCAGTGGGCATTAGGCCAAGTTTAGCTTAAGAGGAAATTCCATTCTTTTCAATAATTTCTGGAATTAATTCTCTAGAAAATCAGAAATTTGAAAGCTTCCACTAACAAGTTACTTAACTGTCAGACAGGTATACCCAACTGAGGAGTTCAAATAAAGTTCCTTTAAAGTAATATGTTTTCTCTTCATAGAAAAACAGTGGCAAAAAAACCTAAAATAAAGAAAAACTCCTTTCATAGAAAATGAGTCTCCTTGAAATAAAATGCCCAAATAGAAAGCTAGTGGAAGATGAAAACTGTAGGCACATCAGGCACAATAAAGTTCAAGATTTTTGCAAGCTGTTTTTATAATGATAATCTTTGCAAAACCAATTCCACAATAGCACTGTTAGAAGTCACTCAAATTTCACTTCAATCAATTACCAGTACCAAAAATCATTTTTAGTTATGGTTATTCTCAGGAAGGAAGAAAGCAGGATGTTCCCTAACACATGAACAACAAACCTAAGCAATGTTCAACATATATTAAAGCAAAAGTTACGAGTCTGCTTTTTCTTGCAGGCGATCTCGATACACAAGAGGTCTCAAGATTCCAGAAGGCTACAAGCATGGCGTCCACCATTTTCAACTACAAGGGAAATTCCGTAGAGACTTACATGGGTGTGTCTTCTCAGTCTGCCCTTTATATGCTAGAGTTCTTATCCACCGAGCGTGACACACATATCACTGTGTACTTAACAACTGACACAACATCTGGGCACCTCTATCCAGAACTTCCACTGGATCCACGCATAGATGTTATCGGTATTGGCCATACGACAGTGACTCTGACATGGAAACACAGTCCCTCTGCCTTGCAACACAGAGAAAGCATCCAGTACTGTCTTCTAGTTAATGAAAAGCACAATTATAAGAGCTTGTGTGCTGCTGAGACAGCGATCCGATTCTCTGGAATGAAAATGCCACCAACATTAGCTTTGTCTCTCTCTCCATACCTTCTTGAACCGCAGCAGGTAATGATACTATCCAACAGTGAACTGAGCATCATCAACAAAGTGAGCAGTGGGGAAGTCAGGCAGATATGCATGGGTACCAAGAACACATATACAGTGCCCAATCTCAGTCCCAGCACTCAATATTACTTTGATGTTTTTGTTGTCAATCTCCTCACAAACGCCAGTGCTGCTTACACTGGGACATTCGCAAGAACTCTAGAAGAACCTGAACCTAAAGTGATGAAGCTGAAAGATGGGAAGGCAGTGACGGTTGTTCTGGATGGGAAAAAGCAGAAATCGTACAGTCTGCAGTACCAAGCGAGGCACAAGAAAGTACAGTTTGCCTTCCAGTTGTGCCGTGGTCAAGTACAGGTTCACATAACAAAAAATGGTAAAACAGTAGCATCAGAAAACATTCTGGGACTGAGGTATTTGTCACTGAAGGGACAGCTACTGGACACATATCTGGTGCAGCTGAGGTCCACAGAGGAATCTAATTCTTCTGTGAAAGTGGAAGTCTCCCCTCATTTCCACAAGCCCTTATTCCCACTTCTTCCAGAGAGCTTAAAAATCAAGTCTTTCAGTAAACTGAGGACTTGCAACTCTGTCACCATTGCCTGGCTAGGAACACAAGAGCAGAGCAAGTACTGTGTGTACAAGAAAAGGATTGAAGAAGATCAAGTCTGGATGGAACTGCAAAATACGGACATGTGCTCTGGACCTGAATCTCGGCACAAGTCAGAGAAAGTGTTGTGCAAGTATTTCTATGACGTAAATCTCCAGCGAGCTGTCACTACAGAGACTATCAAAGGGCTGGATACAGGGACACTTTACTTGTTTGATGTTTATCTCATTGGGCCATCTGGGATCCCTGTCAGATATCACAGCAAAGTTGTGAAGACGAGGAAAAAATGTTGAAGGTTCTTCAAGAAACACTTTGAAATGAGTGTGTCACGGTTTTATGACCTTTTTCCCTTTCCTGGGGCGTGGGTCCCTCGTCCCATTCACCATGTAACCGGGCCAGACGCCCGTAAACAATTGACATGAGTGAACGAAGACTATTATCAAAACCTACATCAGTCCATACCATAGCCCATACAGTTTAATACATGTTAACAAAAATATTCTAAAGACATGATATTCTGCAGAGGGATTATCTTCTGATCATTACTTTTTTGCATCTTCTCCTGCATGCGTTTTTTCCCCCCTCAGCTACCTGAGACATCATGAACATGAAATTAATTTACACACACAGAAATAAAATACAGTGGCACCTGTGAGAAATAGATGGTTACCTAAAATGCTTCTGAAATTCAAAACAGAAGTGATGGGAAACACCTCTCAAGGAGCATCATTTTTAAGTCCCAAAGTTCTTCACTGTGAGCAAGTCCATCACCTAATGAGGAAATGAGATACCCCTCCACCCTAGTCAAGCCACTTTGGAATAATCAAACTCCCCTGCTGCTTGAACACTTTGCAGGGATGGAGGAAATAAAATCTGTAGAATTGTTGTCAAGGTGGCACAGCTCTACAGCTCAAGTAAAGCAGGCTGAAATACCTTCTCTTTTACCTGCATGTTAGCTTGACTTTTATTTTAATAGAGAAAATATTATTGTTTAGAAAGGAACAAAACTTGGGCCAAGACTGGCTCTGAATCCAGTTTTGATGGGAGCATACAGAACAAAGTGCTGTGCTGCTACCCACTGGGGAAAGGAATAAGTAAGGAATTCTGCCATGGACAGGTTTTTGTTTTGTTTTCTTTATATATAGCCACTGTTATCAAGCCCACATCCATCTCCATGTGACTCCTGAGAGTCATGTGCTTGATCTTTACATCCCCAACCCAGTCTGTATCAATGAATGTGTTGCTTTAGGAAAAAGTAAATGTGGTTTTCCTTTTAAATATCATGAAGAAATAAATATTCGTAGTAAAAAGCCTGACAAACATGGTTTTTGTTGTCTGTTTCCTTGATTACCTTTCTCAGATGACACGAGAAAAAGTATGAAAAATATTTGAAAAAATAAAAGTCTTCATATGAAAACATGTTGAATTTCTATTATCAGCAAAAAATATTTTGCACATAGACTGCTGGCAAGTCTGGAATTTACGTATAAAGATCTGTAATAGAGTGACTGACCCAAAGGTCACTAGAGAAATCTTGCCTGCTGCAATCCTTTCCTCTGCAATTATACTGAGCAAAAATAAGAAATTAATTCCACTATTGTACATTTCAGAAGTTCATTTGCTATCCAGGATCAAGGTTGTGGCTTACTCTGAATAATTACTACCTCCAAACATGCTTGGAGGGGCTTGGTGAGGACTGAATCAGTCTTCTGCATATAGACAAGCAATTAAACATTTCCTGGTTGAAAGGCTTTATAACATCATGCTAAAGGGGATGTTTGCTCAGCCTCCGTATGGTGCATCCTGTACATTAGCAGACTCATTAGCCCCAGAAGGGTTCTGGCCTTTCCACGTGATCAGCAGCAACGTCCAGGCCTTGACTAGGCTTTACACTCCTGCTGACAGTATTCTGGATTGAGCAGCACCATGGCAGGAGCCATGCACTGACCTCCTTCTACACTCCACAGTCCTTTTGGCTAACTACAGGGGCTGGCAGCTTTACTGCGTTTTTCCAGGGCAAGCCTTCTCTTCATTTTGCTCCTGCCAAAAATGAGCCTGAGCTCAAAGAGCAACAGAAGTCACCTCCACTTGGAAGTCTTAAATGCTTTCTTCCGCCTTCCTCAATTTCAGGCTTTTATATTCTGGGGAAACTTCACTCAGATGTCTGACAAATGACTAATAACCAGAATAATAAGAGAGAAAGAACAGGAGAATAGCTTACATGCACGTACAAAATGCTGTTAATCGACAGCCCCTAGCCCATCAGAGCTCTAACCCCTGCTTTTGCCCTCTATGCCTTCATCACAAAAACGTCACTGGATGGAGACAGGCACATCGGCACCCTGCCTGATACCCATGCCCCTACTATGGAGTAGCCTTCATGACAAAGTTGGCTTGAGTCATCTCAGCAAACCTTTGATTTGTCAGCCCTGGCTACAGCACAAGCAAAGCAATGGCCACTGATGAGAGAGCTGCTACTGGCTCCTCACAGGAGCTGCCACCCCACTCCCCAACCTCTCCATAAGCAGAAGTCCTGTTCAAAGGAGACACAGCTGGACTGTAGAGAAGAACATGCTGTTCTGTCAAAACCAAATATCTGTTATAAGTAGAGCAGGCAGCCTGCCCTCAAGGTAACACCCCATACTGCCCACATGTGCAGCCAGGCATGTTCTGTAGCTCAGAGTACAGCAGCAGGGAATATTCCATTCCATTGGTCTTTCCACTGTGATTCCGTCTGTGCACACCAGTCTGCAGAGCTGTTGTTAGATTGCTCATGCCCACAGCCTGCCTATGAGGCAGCTCGTGGGTGCTCAGGTTTAAGCCAGGCGCCACTTTGCTCACTGCTGTTCTGGCAGTGAAGGCTCAGCTTTATCGTTGCAACATCCAAAGGCACTGCGTAACAGTGCTGGTGCCTTTCTTGCCCCTACCAGCTGCTTGTTGTGCAGCTCCCTGCCTTCAGCACCCAGAAGCCCTTTTCCTTTCAGAGCTGATTGCCATCATTCCATCCTCTCTCCCTCCCACCTGAAATGTGTTGGGCTGCTGCAGCCTTACTATAATCATTACCCAAGTCTCATTCCTCTTGCACTTTTTGCCACCTTTCTTGCTTAACTTCAAGGGAAGCTCAGTTCCTTCAGTCCAGCCTGTCCTAAGCTACCATCAGCTCTTCCTATATGTTGCCTGTCTCTCAATCTGAGTTATAGGAAATACAGACATATCTTCATGGAGAAGATACTACAGCAATGCTCTGCTTTCATGGATCACTTAAACTAAGTCTCCAATAGCTTTCTCAGGCAAAAGTATTTTTCTTAGTGTTCACTGGTGAGACACAGCTTCTGTACTTCTAGCTATTGTAACCTCAAGTCCTGTCACGGCTGAGAACAAAGCCTGAGGTCGCATATCTCCTCCCAGCTTTTCTATGGAACTACTCCTTTTCTAAGTCACCACTCCACAAAGCAAGCAGCAATCGCTGCCACCAAGAGCAGGACATGTAACATGAGAAAACAAGCTTCACTTTCACTTCTCCTTCCTCTGTGGGCTCAGGCTCATACATCACCTCCTGCATCCTGGGTATGAGGAGCGGCAGTCAGTCTGTGAAATAATGAAGCACAGGCTTTTAAAACCCCCAGTTGTGCATGCCTGTACATAACAAACCAATATAGCAGGGAGCTCTTCAACACTGTCCAGTATTTCATCCAGCTGCTAGAAGCTTCCAAACAACTTCAGACAATAGTATCTCATCTAAGTTATATACTTCAGAACATGCTGCTACCTAAAACCAGCGTCTGTCAGAAGTTTCAGGACAGGTTACACTTTTGAGTTACTGATCTGATATTGAGAATCATCTCTTTTGTTATTTCTTTTTCTCTATTATTTAACAACCCACTTACTTAATCTTGTTACTCAGATTTCCTAACAAATGCAAATACTCTCCAAAGTAGATCTGGTAGCCTCTTAAAAATTGCTTCACTGACTTTCTACAAATACATTCAGGGATGCTTTCACAGCTTTGAGCAAATAAAATATTTTTCTATTTCATCTTTGCATCTTTGCAAGGCTTTTTTTCTGGCTGATGCCTTCTCACTCTGAAGCCTTTGTTCTAGCTTAAGTAACATGTTACATTAACCCTTGCTATTTTGGTCCCAAGTGCTGGACTGCAATCCAGCTCACCAATTGCTTTTAGAGACTGAGAGCTGAGGTATTTGTGTATACATACACACATCATTTTGTCTTTATTACTATTAGCTTTTTAATTTAGTAGGGTAGATTTTGTAAAGGTTGCTACTATGAAGCATCCTGGCCAAATGTGTTTTCTCACAAGGCTTTAAAAATCAAATAACATTAACGCTGTCAGCACTCCAAACCAGTGACCCCAAAATGCCAAAGGCTTTCAGGGACTGTTAAAGAAAGTGAAGCTCTCTTGCATTAAGAAAAAAAAAAAATGGATGACTTGGTAACTGGAGTCTCCTTCAGCATCAAACAGGCTAAAAAAAAAAAATTATCTTTGGAGTTGCAACTGAAAAAAGGCTGCATGGCAAACCATCACTTTTGCCTATCCTGCACTTGGTGGATTGAGAAATTGACACATCAGTGTAAAAAAAAACATAGCAGATGTGCTTGGCTGCAAAACAGCAAGTATTTCCTGGGCAAATCTGTCAAAAAAACACTAAGAAATAACATTGTAAAAACTAGCTACATTTACTAAAAGATGCAAACATTAAGTACATTGATTTCTTAGTGAATTCTTCTGCAAAGAAACATGACGCACAACTCGAGGATGAGCCCAGAGGACACTGAGCTAACCACTGCAGGCACGAGCTGCTGTCACTTCGGCAGCCAATGCTGCAAGGAGATGGCTGAGCATCCCAGGCAGCACATCAAGCACTGTGCCATGGCCAGACCTGCAAGCACGAGAGGGCAGTGTCATGCTGCACAAGAAGTGGAAATGATTTATTTGATAAGGCTTATCAGGAGCAAATGCTTCAGCAGATTTAACAAGCCAAGCATCCTGCTGATAAAGTTATTAAGGCAGAATAGATAGGAGAAAATACACGGAGCTTACTAGAATTTTTGTTGTTTAAAACTAAAGGTCAAAAACAGTGACAGTTGAGGAACAATCCCTAGGTATTTGCTGGAAGGACTAACACCAGTATATCCAGTGCCTCTGAAAAGTTACAGACTGCCATCACTGCAGAGGTCAAGGATCCTATAATTCTGATACAGTGGCACCAAGGACAGCCACAGATGAGTGTAAAGTGGAGAGTTGCAGTTCACACATAATCAGCCCAGCAAGTTGTGACCCTAGGCACCCTCTGACATCTTTATCTTCCCCGTTAGTGCTCTTGCCCTTTTTCACCCACAATGCTCTTAGTGGGGACTTGACTCATACCAGGGTTTTGTGTCACACCACCATTCTGGGACACTGACAGACATCTAGCATGGACCCCAGTTCGTCAGGTGTTGATGCTCCAGGGATTTTGGTCACTGGTTATCTGGCCTCACGTGAACCTGAGGATTTGCTTCTAGAAACTGATGTTCCTGTGACTCTGGCTAAGGGCATCCCTGGGAAAGTAGTACATTGCTCCTGTACTACTCTTGCTCTGAGGAAGGTTCTCTGCAATGCTGTTCCCCTACAATAAACTTACAGAAGTGCTTCAACAAGGCTAATCTTCCCCAAGATGAGATCAGATGAGACCCAGTAATCAGGAATCAGAAAAGATTATCTTTTTGCAAGTATTGATATTAGCAACACAGGAGAAGCTCTGTTTGAAAAGAGGTATTTAGACTCCTGTGGTAATTTGCTCTGAAAGCAGAACCTGGGAGGAAAGGAGACCTGCCAATGCAAGAGCAGGAGCAGATAAGCATGAAGAATTTAAAGGTAATGAGGTACTTTGAGTTTTTCAGAAGCTTCTCAAAAAAGAGAAGGCCTAGCCTGCAACCATAATTTGCATCCTGATTGCATTTGTTGATCCTCACTAGTGATTCATATCTGTCCTGAGATTCAGTGCCAGCATATAAAGCCAAGTCTCTGGTACTCCTGTAGGTCAAGATTCCTACATGCAGGAGAGCTCAGCATGCAGTCTGTACTAAGACCATGACTCTAAGGAAGTAATCTGAGTCTTCATTGAAAGATTCTGAAAACAACCACACACAGTACACTTAAGATAGAGTGCTGTGAGGCATAGATTTCCTGTCTAAAAGAACAGTTATATTCAACAAAATCACAGAAGCACAGTGAACTTAAGACGCTATCCATCTCTTTTGTTTCCAGACCATGTCCCCAAGAAGGTGAGGCTGCAGCTAAACCACAACACTTTCCATTCAGCTCCACACTTCTCAGCTGCACAACTGAAGTACTACAAGCCAGATTAATTAAAAAGTTTAGGTCAGCCATTTGAGTAGGTCTCAGTTACACAGCTGCAGAGAAACAACTTTTCTGCCAAGTCCCACTGGAGGGCTTCACAAGCATACCACTGTGGCATGACTAAGAAACACCAGTAGCAAAATGACTGGTCACTAACGAAGGAGGATTCAAGGCTGCTGAGAATGGGTGACACCTGACTGGAAAGCTATGTAAGTAGAAGGTGCAAAAACTTGCCACAAAAACAATTTAGAAGACATTTCAGAAATGAAATAACTATAAAGGAGACTGAAAGTGTACAAGTCAGAGTTGAGCTTTCCATAACCTCAGAAATAAATAAAAATACCAATACCATACACAGCATTTCTAGCTCTCACTGTTTCCAGCAGGCTTGCACTATGGGGATAACATGACTGGTGTGGGATGAGCAGAACTATCGGTGTTCACTGCAGTGGTGCCACTGTTTCATCTAATGACTCAGCCATGGAACGTCTATAACAAACAAGTTGATTTTGTCCACCTTCTTCCATTCTGCACTATCCAGTTGGGGAACAAATTGTTTAATCTTTGGGAGATCAACTTCAAGATTTGGGACCAGCTTCAATATTGTTAAACATTTGGAGGTGACAGCACCATGGCAGTGGATCAACCACAGACTTATGAAGGAACACAAAAGCAGGAAGAAAATCTGCTTACAGAGACAAGCAGAAGGGTTCTGGATGCTGACTGTATACAGGGGAAGTTTTCACTTGGTAGATTCCTTGACTTTTTTTGGACACAAGAATCCCAGTGAAAAGGAAACCAACATTAAGAACTGACTGTGAGCAGTGCCTTTGAGGACAACTGCAATCCACAATCCATCCACAGAGAATGACTATCTACAGCTCAGAGAAGGAAACAACTTTATTATTGGATTGACCTAAAAAAAAAAATCAAAGATTTGTATTCAGGCAGTTAGTTTCATAAACGTGCCAAAAACTCTGCTTTTGTAGTGTGGCACAATCCTCTGAAAGGCACATTTGCAAAAGCACAGTGCCAGTTTCTCAGCTGAGACTGAGAACCCACAAACTGGCCAGATCGTCAGAAGTGTTTTACACATCCACTACTGGGTGAAAATATTTTAAAATGTCTGTAAGCCAATGAAGCCACAACAATTTGCATCTGCAAACAATTTGACCTGTATTTTCCTCCCTAGTCATGCTTACGCAATGGGAAAAAATGCTACTTTTATCTCTACTTTATCCATGCTATCCATGTGTATTGATCCTCAGTCTACAAGAGCTGTGAAAAAGAAGGTGGGATTTTCTGCCCCAGAATAGAATAACTAGCAGAAAAAAAGTAACTCCCAAGTACAGCTATGCCACAGCTAAAATAAAAGCAAATTGCTTCTCTTTGTCAACAATGAAGCTTCTCTAGAAGTGATACCCGAACTCCTATTCATCCAAGTCATTTTTACTTGCAATAATAGTTTTTCTTGAAGGACTGAAAATCAAAAGATGATTCACAACATGCCAAACATCTGTAAGTCTACTGTTGAAAACAAGACATTAAGGTGGAAGTGAGCAGCTGACATGTTGGGCACAGTTAGTTCTGACAACTAATAACCGCATTATTTTAATAGCCTTCTGAGACTCAGAAGTTGGCAGGAAATCTAATATTTCAGCTATTTGGATAAAACTATTCATTGCCTCTAGGGTATTGTTGTTTATTTGCCTCAAATGATAATTCCATCATAACCAGA